>NC_049213.1:33818141-34118141 GCF_013347855.1 Anguilla anguilla | reverse complement strand
CTCGATGTCCACGGTTGATAGAATGTTTCATATGCATGCACACATCAGTAATTGCTTTTTTTCTCAAAATTATTCATCAATGTAATGGATGGTTGGTGCTACTGAAAGGGACTTTACAGAATGATATCGGCTGTTCCAACATGTTTTCATTTTTTTTTTAATACTGTATTTCCAGGAACTTGGAGATCAAGGAAAAGGCAAAGACTTTATAAGTCTTGGTTTACAAAACGGTCATCTTGTTTTCAGGTAAGTCATGAGCAGCTGTTTTGACTGTAGCCTTTTAAGCTCACAGTCAAGTAGTGCCCCCATGTGATTAAGAAAGTCTCCATTTTATATCAGAGTGAGTCGTTTAGTTGGATGTACTATGTAGTAAGCCCTCAGCACTAAGAAGTCTGATGCACAGGTGCATTGCAATGCCAATGCAAACAAATTCCCTTGTGTGCTATTTACTCTTAGATCAACCATGTCTGCTTTTCCACGGTCACGGTGCAGCTGAAGTGAGTTTCTGCCTGTGTCTGCCTGATTATGTGTCCACAGTTACCAACTGGGCAGCGGAGAGGCAGAGATTATCTCTAAGGAGCCCGTTAACGATGGCAACTGGCACAAGCTAACTGCAGTGAGGTACAGTATGGCATCACAGCTGCAATGAGACATGTATCAAACGTGTTATAGCTATTATATTTGCAGTGGGATCATTTAATCCTGGTTAGCGCTGTTGGGTGGCTCATCCGGGATGAGTCCCATCCGTGCCAGTGCTGACTATGGCCAGTTATAATGGGTATTAAGCATCGTCCAGGGTTAGGGAGGGTTGAGTCGGCAGGGATCTGCGGCTCGACCACGACGGGTAAATCGGACACCTGCATGTCCACCTGTTGAGCTGGACGTGAAGCTCCCTCCTCTGTGTGAGCCTGGACTGTGTCCTGCTGTATGTGATGAACAGTGGTGCTTCTGAGGGGAGCATGTGTCTGTTTGCACTCTCACACACCAGTAGCTGAGGATCCAGTAATCAGCACTAATATACTATTGGGCATATAGCGGGGAAATAAAAAAATACATAAATTCTGATGGTGTGTGGAAGGACTTATTTGTGTTACAGAGTTACTTTGGGTTAGAGTGTAGAGATATTGTATAGCTGTTGTTCAGGAATATATTTGTGGGCTACTTCTCAATAGATGTAGCATACTATTATTAAATTCATAGCTAAAACCTATTTTAAAGTGTACTTCAGTTTGGCAGGGAAATGTTAACCATTTAGTTTGTCCTGTATGTGAACACAGGATATGTTACTGTTGTGGGATTCTAGCTGAAACAGTGAAATGAATTTGAATATGAATGAATAAGATTTACAAAGACTCGAGGGTGACTTCAGTAAGCATTGTATTTGGAGGTCGTCACATAGGGGTCACATAGGGTCAGCCTTCTGATAGGCAAAATGTTGGTCTGGGAAGTGACTTCAGTGGCACAGTGAACAGAAGATTCTCATTCCTGAATTTTAATCTACACAGGACCGGTAAACAAGGCTACCTCCAAGTTGACGGAGGCGCCCCACGGAAAGGACAGTCACGGGGCAGAATGATCATGGTGGACACCAAAGGCAACATATTCCTGGGTGAGTCCATTTCCGAGTCTCCTGCCCTGGACTAAAATGTAGTGGTCTTGGTATTCTCTGCAGTTCTTACTGTAGGTACTATATATGGCTCAGTCTAACCTTTTAAGGTGTAAGGTCAAAAATATGCGATTAGAATGTTCTTAACTGATGTAACAATCTGATGTAACAATCACTACTGGTCATTGAAAGCAATGGAGTTCTAGAACATTGACTTAGAATTTTTAAAAGAAATTAATAAAAAAAGGGGTTAAAGGTGGTTTTATTTAGCGATTTATTGAACTATTCGTAACCCACACAACAGTCTGATTGGCACATATTCTGAGCTGCTAAGGAACACTGTGTACCTGTCGTCATTTTCCTGCCCCAAGATATAGCAAGTCTGGTTGAATGGTTGTTATAGTTGACTTACATTAATTCAATGTAATTAGTTAAAATGAAACTGTCCAATAAGGGATATTTAGCTGAATATGTGGAGTGTAACTGCATGGTTAGTGAGGGTTGCCGTGGTAACCGAATGATTCCGTTTCGGTCTGTTCCCGGTTCCCGGTGGAAGGCGGGGCTCCGGACATGACGGCGCTGACGGGCGGGAAGTTCTCGTCGGGGGTCACGGGGTGCATACGGAACGTGGTGCTGGAGAACGCGCGGCCCGGCGAGCGGCCGTTCAGGCCCGTGGACCTGCGCACCCACGCCGCGGACGGCGTCAACGCGGAACGCTGTCCGTCGTAGACGGCTAGCGGAGACAGGAGCCATGAAGACTTCCGCTTAAAACAAACACAGCTTTTCAGACACGCACACTCAGGCTTTTTACTCACAAACACATTCACACTTGTGACAGGATAATGGTGCTCAGCTGTTAAGGACTGCTAACCAAAACCAAAGCATTAGTCTCCCCTTGGTGCTGTATAAATACAGAAAAAATAAATACAAAAAAAAAAAAAAGACTGATGAAAAAATAATATTAGCCATTTTTCACAAACTTAATTTTTGCATTTTTTAATGAAGGACTCTTACTAAAGAGCGTCAATTTCAGTCTACATATTCCCTGCAGTAGCATTTAACTACGAAGAGAAAGTTAGGCCTTTAACAGTGGTGTAGATCTGGAACTGAAGATGCTTTTAGCACTGAATCTTATTTATACACATACATGCATACACGCAAACTTACACACAGAGGCGCACACACACATGCACACGCATACACACACATACACACATACACACACAGACCAGCACAGCCCTGAAGCACACACACACACACACACGCAAGCATATTTAATATATATATATATATACAGTAGTGTGGAGGTGGGGAGAAGATAAACTAACAATATCCCGCTATTCTCTTTCATGGAGTGATTCTGAGCTCTGCTGATGCTATTGTGACCTAGGAGAGTTGATACTTGAAGTTTAGACCTGCTCTAATTTCATCTCTCTTGCCTTTTTCTTGTTTCTTTCCCGAACTCATTTCCGCAAGCCTCCTCAGTCAGATTTTTAGCACACCCACAGCACACCCACATCAGTGTACCGGACCTCAGGTGAAGAGCAAATGTGAAGCAGTGAGATGCTCTTTGCTTTTCAAAACAATTTCTTTTTTCTCTTTTTGCTTATTCTACTTCTACTACTTCTTTTTTTTTTTTTTTTTTTACAGAAAATTAGTATTCCTTCAGTATTTTTAATATGATAAAAGTCTGGCCAACTGGTCGAATGTTGGGGAAAAAGTAACTTTTGTATTCTGTTGTCTATAATCTGCTTAGATTTTCTCCCCTCCTCCCCCAGTGTGGAATTCAGATATAATTGTACCACCAAAATCCGTGTAACTTAATGGGAAATTTAACCAGTTTTCATCATGATTTAGTAATCATAGCTGCCGTTGCCATAACTACTGTACGGAAAAGCCTCTGTGTCGCCCTGTTGTTAAGGGATTCACATAGTTACATTAAGTGGATCTCAAAGACTGATAGAAGATGTAAAATATGTTGTTTTTTAAGAACAAAGTTTAAATCTATTTCTTACTAAATTCTAATTTTCTTATCAAAAAATAACTTATTTTGTTTTCCTCAGACGTAGTCATTGCATTATCTCTTTATCTCAAATAAAAACCGATTGGACGTGTCTTTTTTTATTTGTGTAATTTTATAATGCATCAGAAGCTCCTCCGTGAGCGAACCGTGTTGTATCTCTTAATCCAGACTCAGCCCATCGCTCTCTCAGAAGCCCAACCCTCTCACGTGCAGCTCGCTCGTTCCACCTCTCAGATCCGGCTCCTGAATACGACAGTTCCTGCGTAGCGCGCCGCTTTGTCGCATTAGTTGGGTTGCGGTAAATCCGCAGAACCGAGTGGCGACGCATGTTATAAAGTGGGTGGCATTTTCCAGATGCACCCGTGACCCATAACAGCATTGAGCAAGGTCCCCCAGGTCTTCAGACCTCAATGAAGTTGGCGGTTCACTGGGAGTTCACCTACTTTTATGAGCATTAGGCGTTTATGAGCGTTCAGCTCGAGTGCTTTGTCCTTATTGAGCAGTGCTCATCACGGTTAATGGAGCTTGCTGCCTCATTTCCAATCTAATCCAGCACTACTACTTCAAAAATGTGTTTCTTCGTTTTTTGTATTTATTTGCATTTTATTCTTATGTTTGTCGCTTTCAGTTGTGATTATGCTACTGTAGAGCTATTTAAGAAGCTTGCTCTTTTATTATTTTATTGTGGGTTCCAGTTCTTCCACCTTGTATGGGTTTTGGGTTTGATTTGAGTGGGGCTCCTACAGGTACAGACACTCGCAGGTATTTCTGATATGAAAGGGGTCAGTCTAGATAATATAAGAGAATATTATATAAGAGCCAAATATAAAGACTCAATATTCTGATGATATAAATTGCTGGATTGACTATGAGAGATTTGATTATTGTTTTCTTGTTAGTTTTGTTCTGCAGAAGTTCCTGCTCACGTTTCATTGCGTTTCGTTTAATGCTTCTATGTTTTGTTGCTTGTCCTGGCTGTGATCCTTGTTTGAGCACTGGTTGAACAATTTAAAATACAGAATATAGATATAGGACATAGATAAAATATAGAAGTAAAATTCTGCCAGTCTTTTGGGGGTGGGAATCCATAGCCATTTAAAATGCCAGATCACACATCTGAGCATGTGCATAAGAACCCTGTATTGTATTACAGGTATGTGCCATAAATTATTGGTCTAGACAGTGGATTCAGATATCCATATTCTGTTTTTTTTTGTTGTTGTTTTTTTAAAAAAGGATTTGTGCACACACACCAGAAAACTGCAAAAATACCAGTAACATTCCGTAAGATGTAACACAAAGCAATCCTCTGTGAGGGATTTTGCCTTATCAGTCAGTCAGATGAACAGAAATAAATCAATATATAGATATATATTATTATAAAATTATAGGAACACATGATTATATTTTAAAGGGGGTTCTTGAAACTTCAATTTAAAAATGTCTTCTTTGTTATGAAAAAAAGGTTAATTGTATTATAGGCAAAAATAGGCAACAAAAAAAAGAAAAAGAAGGAATGCCTTTTAGAACTCCTGGGGCTGGATGTGTGTTGTGTAAAACTGTCCACCTGACAAATGCTACTTCTCATTACTGTATCTTTATTCCCCTCTAATTCTGAAGGACTTACCATACCCCCTGTGTCGCTTCATTAAACCATTCGTGAGCTATTTTTAATCCTGTGGGTGGTTTTCTTTTTTCCCTAAACTGGAACAGAGGGCATGGCGTTGCCTCCTTTGTGGTCAATTTCACACTTTACACAGAAGGGGGGGGAGGGGGCATGTGATGTAACATGGCAACTTATATAGGCTACATGGAGCTCCAGGCACCTTTCTCAAAAGCAAATTTCAATGCATGGCGACACACCTAGCAGTCTTTGTCCTCATCCGGGCATTCATTTGATCCCTCTCAGAACAAACAGCTTTGCCTGCTTAGCCTTGTACCTGGTATGCACCAGAAGTGCAGCCCATTCAACCAAAAGCCTACTTTTGGTTTGCTTTTCAAGCACTTACTTGTGTGTTTATAGAACGCAGAAAACGGATGTTCAGCTTCAGTATTTGAAGGAATGGTCAAAGAATGTCGCTGGCACATTCCATGTGATCCTTGTCTGTCGTGATGATATTGGAGGGAGCATTGTCCAAAGGCCGGGGGTTACCTGGAACTAACTAAAGAGAGCATCAGATTCCGTTACATTCAGTTAAACATTTAAAATGTAATTTTGGGTCAATGAAGATTTCCTTTGGCTGATGAAGAGCTTTTGTGTACAGATGTCCTGTGGTAAATGATTATACAATGCTGAAACATACACTACAAGGGGAATTTAAAAAAGTAAAATAAAATCATATTTTTTTAAAACTATTTTTGCTGCAACATGTGTCCGTCAACCAAGATACTTGTTATGTGAAAAAATTGAAGTCCTTTTTTCTGCTGAGCCTCAGCAGGGTGTAAGGACATATGAATATAAAATTATTGCAAATGAGATACGTTTACTGATATGTTAGGAAGTTTTAAAAGTTTTTATTTCAAATATGTTTATTCATGTTCAACATTACCCAAACAGTGTTATATTCACCACAGGAAACGTATTAGGCTTTGAAAAGATATTTATTATATATTCCGTTACAGTAAAAACAGGCCCTTTTTTAAATTGCAGTTGTTTATGTTTCCAAATGCTATGAGTAAATAATGACAGTAAACCCATTTGTGTAGGTTTTTATGTCTCATTAAAAAATTAAATTAAATGCATGTGAAATCATTTTTACCTTCCATCAAACCAATCAGAGTTCAGGTGTGACTCATAAACATTCCTTACTCATTAATATTAACCTGGTGGTTGGTACATGCCCAACATACTGATTTGTCCTTGGTATCAAGTAGGTGGAGCAACATGAACAGAATGAGAACAAATAACATGACTTGAGACTAACAACTAATCTAAACTAAGAGAATAACATCATTTATAGAGTAATACCCCCCTGCTTTAAACACTCTTCAAAGCAGGCAAATTTAGGTAGTTTAAAAATTCCTTTTTTTCTTTTCATATATTAAACATTAACGACAAAATGATTGATATTTGTATATCCAGCAAATATATCATTTACATGGAAATTTTTTTTTTTTTTTCAGCTGCAGAATAGACTGGCTGAATGGATCCCCAGAACACAAAAGCCATAATCTCTTTGCTTTTATGCCTCAAATATAAATCTAAAGGCAACTTAACAGACATACCAGATGCATTTTCAGTACATCCCATTCCTAGTTATAAATACAAGCACTGTGCTATCATTTATCAAAACAGCAAGTTTTTTTTTTTTTCCAGCAAAAGGCTTTGGATGCTGCTCGTATTCAGTCTATACTTATGAAACTACAGTCATACACTATGGATAACAATAAAAAGGTAGCAACTATTAGGAATATAAAACACGACTAAATTACCACTGTAATATTGTAATATCAGTCATTATATTACATGAAAGGTGATATTTTAGGGGGTCCTTCAGAGCTCATTGGTAGTGAGAGGAATTGGAAGAAGATTTTAGAGATAACTGCACTTAACTTGTTTTGATTGAGCTCATTGTAGTAAATTGTTAATGCTTGGTATGTGAGCCTATCACAGTAGGGATTCTCTTGGCGAATGGTGTCCAGACTTACTGCTCACCCTCCTTCAACACAAAAGTCAAGTGTCAGGCATGTTTGTGTGCATAATTGTGGTATTGCTCACACACTGGTGCAGGGTATATGTGACTGAGGGGTCAGAAAGTAGAAGTCCCGCCACGTGTTTCTTCCACCCATGAACTCAGCCAGCTGATTTCACTAATTAGTTCTACCTCCTGGTTGAAGAATTGTGCTGCTTAGGAAATCCAGGTGATTGGAACAAAATACTGGGGAGAACTTTTAACTTTCTGAATCTTCCACCTCTGGATCTTCCACCTCTGCTGGGTGATCACACGACACAGTAAAGGGGTTAAACATGGGTGATCCTGACCTATCAGGCTGTAGTTATCTCAGGAATGGAACCTTCAGCTGGATGTTTGCATGGTTGGAGAAAGTGGTTAATGTTGTCTGTAGCTATCTCTGATATCGGAGCACCCTGTATCCGCTGCAAACCTTCAGTGAATCTGAATCTAACAGTTTGTGACTCTGAGTCTGATCTCAGTGTCAACAAGCAGCACTTGTTTAATTTCCAACTCTTCGCTTATGCTCAACGTCCTATTGAGCGGCGTCCAGTCTGCTGTAACTGTTTTATAACAACGTTCCTCAGGTTCACAAAAGGGCAATAAAAAAAAACCGAAAAAAATATTTGAGTCTCGTGTTCGGTGGAAGAACACGCAGCCCAACTCAAAAAAGTCCACGGGGGGAGTCCTACCCGGGTTTGCACATTAGCCCACGGGTGACACCAGCCTGGATTTGGGGCGGGGGATGACTCCTCCTCACGTTCCAGGGGTGGGCGGGGCTACACAGCCATGGCGGTGGCGGTGGCGGTGCCCTGGGGCGTGACCTTGCCGGGGCGGAGCTGCTCCTCGGGACGGGAGCAGCTGCGGGTGCACAGCTGGCAGGAGGCGCACGCCGAATTGCAGCAGGGCAGGAAGCGGCACACGCTGACCCTCCACAGGAACCAGCCCGGCGACCAGCAGCACCAGCACAGCACCAGCATCCCCGCCAGCACGCCCAGCAGGACGTACAGCCCCAGCAGGGACACGGGGTCCCGGGAGTCTGGGGAGACGCAAGCAGCCACGATCACCACGAGGTACGTGTCACTGCAGGGATCTCTAGGATGTCATTTACTGAACCCCGTGGGGTAATTTGTCCACTGCATTTGACCCATCCTAGTTACTTAGGAGCAATGGGTCAGCCACAGTGCAGTGCCCGGGGACCAGCGATCAAGGCCTCGATCAAGGGAAATGGCAGTATACCGACCCTGACGTGTGTCTTTCAGTGTGGGAGGATACTCGAGTTTCCGGAGGCACTCAGACAGTGCCTGCTGGTTTTTGATGTGTTCCTCCACATTGTTTAAGTCACTTACTGGCTAAAGAGTCTGCACGCCTTGTTTCCAAGGTCTAAATCGGCTGCTGATTTAAAGGAAATCACAAAGACCAGCAGAGACTGCTGCCTCCCAGGACTGGAGTTTGAGAGCCCTGCATTACAGGATAACTGCCAGACATGAAATGCCCTACATGATGAAATATCAAATACTCAAAACAATGTTATTGACCATAAAACTTATAAAGTAAAAAAAATATAAAGCATCAAATTTGAAATTTACAAGTAGCCTACTAAAAGGATACAGCCCACATATCGGGCAAAATATTTCAATGGAGGAGTCCGTGTCCAACGAACATAACAAATTTGACATGTGAGTGTCAATTACCTTGTGTAAACAAAGTATGAAAAACAAACATCTTTTACTTTCTGGTGAAGATATTTTAATGTGAATAAGTGTCATGAAGAGCGCCACACAACTGCTTTGTTATTTTGTTAGTTAGATACAAAAAAAGCACAATCAAAATAATACGTCCTCATATCCAGTATTACTTGTGTAGACAAATATGCAAGCAAATATCCTACATACAATATGCATGTATTTCCAAAAAAATACTGACTTTAGGTGAACAGATTTTTGGACATGCTTATTTGAACTGAACTGAACCCGCTTTCTTCCCCCCCCCCCCTCCCCCCGTTTCAGTGGGGCTGTCTATTGGCTCGGCACAGGCAAAATGCCCATCTACGGCTATCTTTCAACCGCAGTGTCCATTTGCACTGTCCCTAGACTACCGACAACACAGCAGAGCGCTCAAAGGGTCATCCTCCCTCCCCCCCTACCCCCCCTCGCCCTCCCCCCTCGCCCCCCCCCCCCACCCCCACCCCCAACATCAATCAGGGCCTAACGGCCAGAGGCGCAGCGGCTGGCGTTTATTGTGTTTGCTCCCTCGTTCCTTTTTATGCCCCCCACTTTTCTCCGTAATTCGTATCCATACTTTGGCTTCGGGCTCTTGATTGCTTTTCTCCATGCGTTCGCTTTTCGGCTGGATGTTTAACTTTAAACCGCGAACGAAGACTTGCGGGCTGACAGGCGACGCATGTCGCTGAGGCGGTAGCCCTCGTGCCAATCCAAACAATGGCGGGTACCCACCGTGGCCGGCAGTCACACGCAGAGCTACGTAAAAAAAAAAGGCCACAGTACAGGGCTGCCCAGCCCTGGTTCTGGAGAGCTACCCTCCTGTAGGATGTCATTCCAGCCCTGACAAAGCCACACCTCGTTCGCCAGCTTGTCGAGCTGCTAAATCAGTAGAATCAGGTGTACCAAATTAGGGTCGATGTGAAAACCTGCAGGACGATAGCATCTCGAAAAACAGGGTTGGGCAGCTCTGCCCTAGTACATATCATTATTTTATTTTTATTTTTTTTGTGGTTGTTCTTGATGTTGTTGTTGATATTATTATTAATGATATAAAAAATTCATTTCTTTTGATATAATAATAATCACATGAATTATTACAATAAAAAAAGTAACTGTGGCTCCACTGTGGTGCTCTACAAATCATGCTGAAGCAAATAAAGTTTAGAAATATCAGAAAGAAAAAAAACAGATCATTCCCTTCAGGTTCAATGCTATCATCTGTTGCAAAGGTGGCAAGCTTATCTTCTGCAACACACAACCTTGACACCAACTCAGGTCTTGCATAAACGTGTGTTCTGCCATTTCCTAGCAGCTAAGAAACAGAGGCTCACCTGACGCAGAGTCTGGTTTATCTGGAGTCCCACAGCTATTGGTAGACCGAGATAAAGTGGGCGGGTTCAAGATGGACGAAGGGGGCGTCACCCTTGGATGCCTGGTCCTTGCTGTGGAGTACTGGCCTTTAAGAACATACATTTAAGTGTGTTAATAACATTTAATTAACATTTAAGTGAGTTAATAGTATTTCATTTACAACATCTAAGTGTGTTAATAACAAGTTTCAAGTGACAATCCCATTTTTAAATGCTCTCCATTATTATCCAGAAACTTATAGAAACTGCACCTCAGGTCAATACTATAGTAATATAACTACCCTGTTCTGGATACACTTTTATAAAGCTTAGATTGCAACATGTGGCTTAGTCCAGTCCTCCACTGCTATTGTACTCTGCTATTGAAAATGGCTTCTTTTGATCATGTTGTGAGTATATATTAGTGTGTAATGTATGTCTGCAGGCCCTGAATAACCTTTGCAATCCGCAGGTGGACGGTCTGCCTGGTCACTGCCGTCGCCACAGTTATCAATTCCTTTGTCATCGCACACCAGACTCACAGGAATGCACTTCCCATTTTCACACGTAAAATACGGTTCACTGCGGCATTCTGATTGGTTGAGCCCTAGAGCTGCAAAGAACGGGAAAGAAGCTCGCATAGCAAGCAAAACACAGTGCTGCAGAGTGGGTGAAATTAAATTAAAGCTGCAGGTAACACTGCTGATATGGCATTACATTACTCAGCGACACACAAAACGAAACTGTAAATGTAACTGTTCTTATGCCAACGACGTGGTAAATTAACAGAATGAAGTGGATGTTGACGCTGTCACCAAGTGCAAATGGTTCTGCACAGAATGGATTTAAACGTACCCCCCCCCCCAGCCCACCCCTCGTCCACCCACAACAAAAAGTTTTTTTTTTCAATTCTACAGCCTTTATCACGTGACGTGCCACGGTTAGAACACAGGGTAAGAAAAATCCCAATCCCTCACCCAGCCTGAAAGACGTGAAATGGCCCATAAAATCCACCCTGGGCTGCGTGCCCCGGGTCATCAGCCGGAGGGTGAGATAGTTCCCCGTGGACAGGACGGGCCTGGGGATGGTCTTCCCGCACAGCGGCGGCCCCAGCGGAGGCGCCGCCTTGTCCTTCCCGTCGTAGAACTGGATGAAGGACCCGGCGTGGCAGGGGTCCCCGGCCTCGTGCCAGCTCCCCTGGGGCGTGGGCTCGGGCCGCACCCCGCCGTTGGTGGGGTGGTGCAGGGAGAGGTTCCGCCACGCTTCCGGAAACAGCGGCGTGGGGCTCAGCAGGGGCGGGCTCAGGGGCGACACCCTCAGCAGGCTGTAGACCAGGAAGAAGCGAAAGTGGAACTGCACCTTGTCCTTGGGGGAGGCGGCCTGCATGGTGAGGTGGCAGTCCGTCCCCATGGTGACGAAGTAGTACTTCCGGGAATCCCGGTGGGAGTTGACGATCATGCCGTCCTCTCGGATGGTTTGGCCGCAGAAGTCCACGAGGTTAACTGAGAGGGACACAGTTCTGATGAGGGGACTGTAAAAAGCTATTTTGCTTAATATAAATGATGTGGATATGTATGGGTACATCACACTGAGGACATCTTTACAGTTACTTGGTATCCTCTTTAATTTCCCAGTGTTGATGCTGTGGGCCTTTTCATCTACACCTTTATAAATATAAAGGCTTTTCTGTAAATTAAGCACATTTTGTTGATGCTTTATTGTTCAAATACAACACCAGAGTCAACAGATATCCGTGTTTTTAAGAACAGCTCGGAATGTGTTAATGTGAGCTTGGTGCCTTTGCTCCAGCATGCCCCCGTTCAGGCACCTACCAAATAATAGGAAGATTTATGCCCCCTTGAACATTTATTAGCTCCGTTTCCCAGGGTGACCTCCAAATCCCTCAGTGCAGCCTAGTTGGCGTGTCCAAAGAAAACCTGTATTTGGTGGAAACTGTAGTCTCCATCCATCCATCCTTCAAGCGTTCAGTAAACATGTTTCGGGGCTTTCCTAAATTTCAATACTAGAAAAGGACGTCCCGCAATAAAGGGGTTTACAGGTCAGAACAGCGCCGTGCCGAATCAGATGGTGGATCCGGAGTCCAGTAAAGCCACCCGAGACAGAAGCGAAACGAGAAAATGAAAAGAAAAAGGGAAAGAATGCGCCTTTGAAGGGCAAACAAGCTTCGCATAGATCTTGGCGCAGTGTTGTTGTCAATGAGTCACTCTAAGCCAACATCCAATCCGTGCCACCGCAAGAACCTCATGAGAATCCATGGGAACACGATTCGAAGTAACATTTAACACCGACCTTGATTGCCAAACGTGGCGCACGCTCTGACGTGTAGGGCAAACACGACACAATTTGGTTCATTAAGTGCGGCGAAAGTAAATGTAGGCTATATACATGTGAAAATGTGACGTATAATTATTAGTATTATTGACTACTATTATGCCGACAGATAACAACTTCTTGGGATGTGGCAATATGAATAGGCCTACATTTGAGCTAATTCAATTAGTTCATGTAAGGTACTCAAGTTCAAGATTAAAGATATGATCGGAGATGTGCTGCACGCTTACCATATCAATAAAAATCATTTAAAACTTTAAACTTGCATTGTTTATTTCTATCGAACAGCAATCTACCTATTTGTAATGTGGAATTAAGAAATCGCTATTTAATCTGTGAACCGAATGAATGCCGTAAAAAGGAAGTGTTGGGTGTATGCCATGGCACTTCCAGAGAAACACGAAATGATCTATGCACAAAAAATAAGAACTTAATAAAAAAAGTCTATATTTTGACCGAGTAATAAAGTTAATAATCGTTAAACAGTTGTGTTTATTATAGGTTCATATCGCCATGCATGTATAGCGGGAATTTAAATGAAATAGGGCGTAACTTGGCAGGATATTGCATACCTGCCATCCCAATTTTAAACAATAAAAACAGCAACTTGGTGCTCAGGGTATGCGGTACACACAGTTTATTGCTATTATTATTATTATTAGTAGTAGTAGTAGTAGTAGTGGTGGTGGTAGTAGTTGTTGTTGTTGTAGTGGTGGTGGTAGTAGTAGAAGTAGTAGGCTAGTAATAATAATAACAATCATAGTAGTAGTAGTAGTAGTTGTTGTTGTTGTAGTGGTGGTAGCCTAGTAGTGGAAGTAGTAGTAGTAATAACAATACTACTAATAATAATTAATTATTATAGTTATAATTGTAATTATATGAATGCAAACACTACGATAAACATTCGGCAGCGCTCTTTTTTGTAAAGTATACAAATAAGGTAGCCCTAGTGCCATTTGAGGTGCAACATATTTACAGTGCATTATAATTTATTACAGTATTATTGATAGGGAAATCATTTCCATTTTAGAGACAATATAGAAAAAAACTGTATTATAAATATTTGAATGTGTCCTTCGATCGCTTTCCTCCTGTATACTCTTACACAGAAGCACCTTCATGGTGCCATGTTTCCCCTAACTTTGTCCTCCGCTTCGATTCCAATTTATTTTAGAAGAATGCTTATCAATTAAGTACAGAACAAAAATCTAAACGCTTTATAACGGTGAAGTGAAGACAAACTCTTGACGAAACAAAAGCACAAAGTTGCTGTCAGGATAGCCAAGAGCAATAAATAAATTAGACGCACAAGGCGCAACGTCAGGCTAATTGCAACAAGTGGCAAGAGGATGTTTAAACGGTGGAGTAAATCTTAAAAACTGAACTTCGGTCTTCTTACCTGTCTCGATGGCATTGGTTGTCAGTGTCATAAAATTAAGTAGAACAAACAGTTTTGAGTGTTTCTGTAGACTGTTCCTCGCGCTTGCCATCTCGGCATTCCAAAGTGCGCCTAGACTATTCCAAAAGAGCGGTCTGCTACCCCAGTCTGGAGATTGCTTGCTCAAAGTCTTAGGTCTGTAGCAGCTGCGTCTTTTCGATTCTGAAGATCTGCGCAACGGTCAACGTAATCATTTCGCAAATATACTATATAAACTATTTGCAGCTAGTGCGCCCCTGACAAGAAAGGTGCGCTTCTATATAAAGGTCGCCTGAGGAAAAATTCCCTTTAATGTTTCCGATGCCTTTTTGAGAATAACTCTTCATCATCGTGGCTTTTGTGGCTTTGAAGCATCTCATTGTTTAATCTCTGTGTGTCCTAGGATTTCCATGACAACGCCTCCAATTTAATGGGTGAAAAGGAGCTACCGGGTTGGACCCCCCTTCAGAATCCGCCCTGTCCTTTATCTGGTACTTCACTCGAAAGGGATGTGAAAATGGACAGACTCAGTTTTGCCGTTTGTTACGCGTTTTGTGAAAACGTCTCCATGATAGTTCTACAAACCGTTTAATAATTTTTATGGTATGAACCTCCCTGGCAACAATCAGCATCCGCGCTATTAGCAGTGAGAAATATTAGGCTTTTACCATTCCTATACGAATTCCAAAATCTTATCTACACAAAAAAAAAAACGCACAAACTTTAGATTTGGGCTCATTTACATTTAATTCCAAGGCCATACAGAACAGGTCGGATTTACTTTTGCCTTTCCACTCTGAGCATTCCTGACAACTAAGCAAAACCATTGCTGAAATGTACCTACATGTACATATGTGAATGTCTTTTGTATAAATGGTGACTACACATAATACTCTCATTGTGAACATTTGTATTTGATTAACCCTGTGAGACAATTTATCATCTTACAAAATTTTAACCTAGGCCTTTAACACATCTTGATAAGTTTTGACAAGTGGCAACTCGTACTTTGATGTATGGTAAAATTAGAATTGGTTAGTGGTGGAACCAACCTCAACAAGGCAATTTCAAATGAAATAAAATTAGTCAGCAGTGTTTGCATTCTCCAGGACTCTTCATTAAGCAATTTTCTATACACAGTGTTTATTCTCTCCCAGGTTGGATAGCAGAAATGTAATAGTAGGCCAGGCTCATCATTGCAATGTCCAATGACAGTTTAGAGCAGACAGGTGAGCTATACCATACAGCCAGTAGACCTGAGGAGTGTACCTCATGCAGTTTGCACAGGCAGACTGCAGCCGGAGAATGTGCTCTTAATGTAATGAGGCAGAGATCGGCACTGAAACCCTCCCTCCCTGGCCCTCACTTTGCCCAATTATGCAGTGCCCTGCTAGGCTGAAACCATGGGCGAAATTGGCAGCATATTTAATGCCCGGCATACGCCATACACTGAGAACAAGTGCTTTAGCTGACCACACTACCCTACAGCACATCATGGCCTTATTGCAACAATTAAGTGTACTGCATTAGGTCTGTGTGTCAAACTGAGGATGAAAGGCTAGTGAAAAGACTCCATTTTATGTTCACTCTTCCTCTCGTTGTTAATTTTTCTTTTTAATTTGCATAATATCATTTTTGTTTGAATTATCTATTTAGAAATTGTGAAATCCAGATGACCCATCATGCTGAAAGGTACCACTAGACTACAGAACACCACCTAGGATTCAAATGTGCAACCTTACAGTTAAGCTAATGAACTGGTTCTCTGTGAATGAAAAGCAGTCTCACAAGGATAATATCTTATAAGGAACTGCATGCCCATACAGAAAAGTAATATATTGAAATATATGAAGGGTAATTCAAAATCAATTTAAATATATTGTGTTTTATATATATATATATATATATATATATATATATATATATATATATATATATATATATATGTGAATTATACCTAAGCACATATATGTATTAAATACATCATAAATATGCTAAATCGGCCAATTTTGAATATTAAAATACATTTTCACAGTATATTTGAAATATGTGTGCAATAAATACATTTAAAAATATAAGAACATACAATAAAATGTATTTTTATATATACATTTTTCTGTACAGGTGCAAAGGATCTTGCAATGTATATATATATATATATATATATTCCATCTGGTGAATATTATCTGCGCTGGCCAGGCCTTCGCATTGCAAATGTTTGTTTAACATAGGCTCATATGGAAGATACAAGGCAAGCAGAAAACCTTCCTTTTGTAAGTGTATTCAGCCAGGACAACCGTATAAAAATAATATTTTCCTGGGGAACTTTATTAAAAATCTGAAGAATGAGGCGAGTTGGAGCACGTAGACCTCTTGAGCTGATTAATACGTTTAATGAACATGACAAAATGAGATAGCTATATATACACATCATGGAAAATGCATAAGTATTGTGCATGTATAGCCTCGCCTTAAATAATGGCAACCTGCAATCTCACGTCCACGACGAAGTACGTCACTGGAAGCGTGCGTAGTGCGTAGCATTTCGGTCCCCCAAACAAGTTTGAAAGTGAAGGAGGAAAATATATAGCGATTTGGGAGAAAAAACTGACGTACGGGCGCTAAATAAAAAAACTGATTATTATGGGAACATTTATGTGTGCCAAAACCGCCTAATCAGACGTTTATGGTAAATTCACACAAGGTTCGAGTGATCATGTTTTATTATTTTAATAAATAGGGAAATTGCAAGCTAGCTAGCTCGGTAGCCGGGAGCTAATATCAAATATTTAAAATGGAAAGCCTTCAGTGGCTAGCTACATGTCATGTATATCTAGCTGGCTAGGTTGCTAAAACTATCAGTGCGCAATAGCTAAAATTTTGTCGTTGGTTCGTGTATTTTGATAGTTAACTAAATGTAAGTTAGTTGTCGATAATTTAGCTGCACAATTTCAGTCCACTGTGGTATACTCAGGTAACTAGCCAACGTTAGCTTGCTAGCTAGTAATAGCTGCATATGCGACATAGCGAGCTCGTGCTAGCGCTAGCTAAATACTGCGTTGCACGTATTTTTACCACTTTGCGATCTGCATGATCTGCTTTTCTTTTTTGATTTCGTCTTGTTAAAAATATTGATTTTTTAATTTTTTATTTACTCTACTGCACTGGCAAGCCAACGTACTTTCCTTATTCTGAAGTATTTATCCTGACCCATTTCTATCTAATGATACCTGAGAGATTGTCATAAGGCTGGCTTGCTTTTTGGTCACAGCTAACTAGCTATATCCAGCTAACACTAGCCGCCTGGCTCGATAGCTGGCGCTCCCATTTCACGAAGATGACCACACTAACATTACGTTAGCTAGCTACCTGCGTCAGTCAACTAGCAAGCTATAATGTCATCTTTTAAAAACGTCATTTACCTAACCAGCTAGTTTAGCACAAACATGTGTATTGTTGACGCTGGATATCTAGCTAAAATGTGCCACCAACCAGCCAGCTTGCTAGCAAGCAGATCTTGGAAATGGCTAGCCATGCCGCTAGCTAGCTATACTCGGGTAGTGAGTAGGCCGGTGAATCCGCGGTCTCTACCCTGGAAATCTCAAGGTTAGTGTGGTGTTGTTTCCGTAGAATGGCCCCTCGACTACAGCTTGAGAGAGCCGCCTGGCGCTGGGTCGAGTCTGTGAGACCGGAGGATGTCAATGACGAGCATATAGAGACCGCATATCGCATCAGAGTACCGGCGTGCAAGAGAGGAGCGTGCAGGTAAATACAATAGTATGTTTTGAAACTAATATAGCTTGGTAGATGGCTGTTTACTACTGGCTACATGTACTGCACCGTTGTATAGTCAAAGAACAGAATTTAGACTGACTATATCATTGCATTGTCATCAGCAATTAACTGCATAATGTGTTTCGAATGATTACTACTCATGCATATGAGAAATTATTAAAAGCAAATATTTGTTTGGACTTTCTGCCTTTGTAACTTACGTTAATCATATGTCCAGGTATACATATTGGTTATGTGTTATGATGTGGTGAGGCACCCTTCTTTGATGTCTTACCTTGTTGGAGAAAAAGATCTCCAGGATCTTTCCTGTTGACCATTCACAATTTCAGTAACATTGCAACTTTTGTCGGAATGTAATTACTGGCCGGTTAGATTAGCCCTTTAAGATATAAGATCACAAATATGTTCTTAACTGAAAGCAGTGGAGTTTTAGAACGCTGACTTAGAATTTTGAAACATTCCAAAAGCATTTCAAAGGCTTAAAAAAAGATTATGGAAGTGTAAGTGATTAGCATGAATATATTACTAGCAATTCTGGTAAATGTAACTTTTTGCTTCTCTTCCTTCAGAAGGAATTGTAAAGGAAACCCCAACTGTCTTGTTGGCATTGGCGAGCATGTCTGGTTAGGAGAAATTGATGAAAATGCCTTCCACAACATCGACGACCCAAATTCTGAAAGGCGAGACAAGGTACCTTATTCCATTCATGTAACAGTTATGGCTGATTTGTAATATATGGAAATATATGATCAAAAATTTGTCAGTTCAACGAATGATCCCTCAGTGTGTATTTTTGAGCCAGGTCACTGTTTACTATTTTTATTGTAAGTATGGGGCATCAGCACCCCATACTTCAAAAGAGTGCTGAATCTCATGAGAGGTGTAAATCCAAGGTGTTCAGGGATGTTTCTAACGACACGGGGCACCTCTGTTTCCCAGAACACGTTTGTGGGGCTGACCAACCTGGGCGCTACGTGCTACGTGAACACATTCCTGCAGGTGTGGTTTCACAACCTGGAGCTGCGGCAGACCCTGTACCTCTGTCAGAACTCCCGGGCGGAGGAGCACAACCTGGACTCAGGTCCGCACCACCACTCTCTTCCAAGCACTGTTTCAAGCTGTTTCCCCTCCCCTCCTTTTCTCTATCAGTAACTTCGTTAGAAGAGAAACTGCAACAGAAGAGACCCCGTCTCACACTTTCAGTATTGATGAGTTGCTGACCTTCTGCGGAAGATGAGTCACGTGGTCTCTAACGCACTTGCAACCAATCATTTTAGCCCGTGCCTTAGCTTCAGCAGGGGGTCTTTTTTGTTATTTTTGTTTTCAGAAAAATTCATTTCGATTACATGGAAGTGTTCGGCTGTCTTCAGCTTTCCTGAACAAGGTCAAACTACAAAGAGATCAGAATCGACTCCCATTTTCAGGCAGAAAAGGAAATGTCAATAAATTTTTGTTACGCATTGCTGTTTTTCTCTTTTAAGAATATTGAAGAGAAACCATAATACTTTGCGTTGGAATACTGATTTAAGTAATGTGTTTGGGACCACAGAGTTAAATATTCCATTAATCAAATATTTGAGCTTGTCCTTAGTCATCACTGGTGTTACATTAATGCTCCTGTTGTGTAATACAGCATCCTCAGTCTAATACCGCGTTAACAGCATTGTTGTCAAAATTGTTCCTATTAATTTTGGTGTAAGTCAGGGCTGCCCAACCCTGTTCCTGGAGATCTACCGTCCTGTAGGTTTTCACTCCAACCCTAATGTGGCGCACGCGATTCTACTAATTAGCAGCTTGACGAGATCTCTCGCTGTTGAATGAGGTGTGCTTTATTAGGGTTGCAGTGAAAACCTACAGGAGCGTAGATCTCCGGGAGCAGGGTTGGGAAGCTCTTACTGTGTCACTGATCTCGTTTTCTAATAAATAAAGTTCACGTTTGATTGCAGACTACGAACCCCAGACCATATGCGAACACCTGCAGTACCTGTTTGCTCTGCTGCAGAACAGCAACAGGCGGTACATTGACCCGTCGGGTCTGGTGAAGGCGTTGGGGTTGGACACAGGACAGCAGCAGGTATGACTCCATGGTAATTAGCCATCGCTGGTGTTTCTGAAAGCCGTTCTCACGCCCAGAATGACAGGTCCCACCGCATTGTAACAGAACGTCCGTAGCGCCTTCACATGCGCAGTTTGAACACTTTACAACGCGTTCATTGTCTGCGTTATGCGATGACCGTGTTGGGCCTGTGTAGTAGAACCACTGTTGGGCAGCAGCGTAGTATAATGGGTAAGGAACTGGTCATGTAACCCTCATTGGGCTCTTTTGCAAATATGTAGATTTTTTTCTTGTTTTCTGTACAGTTAACAGAGAATTTTCCATCTTGCGGTCCAAGTGTTTGTACAAGCTTCTGTTCTTCTGCTCAATAGTCATTTCCAAAAATGGAAATGTATTCAGACTTTTTTCCTCAATGGAGGACAGAACCCATTTTCTTTTCCTTTGATGATGTTATCAGTTTTCAGGGTATTATCCAATTGGGTGAAGGGAATTTGAAAGTACAGTTCTGCCTTTTGTCGTCATAGTGATGACAGTCCCATTTGAGCTTTCATTGTGTAGTAGAAAGAACAAAATACTGTCAGATAATCAGGTATGTCAGATTTACAGGGTTAGAACAATCTGGATTGTACTATATTTCATATGACTTCTAGGCAAACTTCAGAGTGCAGAGTTTTCTGTTGAAAAAAACATCTGCAAAATGATTGGCCCTATTCTCTCCCTCGTTTGGTTGCTGCAGGATGCTCAGGAATTCTCCAAGCTCTTCCTGTCCCTGCTGGAGGACACGCTTTCCAAACAGAAGAACCCAAACCTGCACAACGTCATACAGCAGCAGTTCTGTGGGCAGTTTGCCTACGTCACAGTGTGAGTCTTCTCCATCTCCTCCAGGGTTCAGCCTGACTGACTGCTCTTTTTAATCAACTGAAAAACAAAAAACCAAGAGCATGGGCCAACAATTCATGTTTGAAGGGTACGCCGATAAGATATGGGGATCTGATTTTGATAAATAAATCTTTTGAATGTTAATTTTCTGAATTTACAGTTAAATGCAAAATTATTTGGGACAGTGACACATTCTATGTTGTTTGGGCTGTGTACTCCAGCACGTTGGATTTGAAATGAAGCAGTGAATATGAGGTTAAAGTGCAGACTGTCAACTTTAAATTGAGGGTGTCTACATCCATACTGGGTGGATGTAAATAGGAATTTATTGCAGCCCTTTATAGGCATAGTGCCCTGATTTTTTGGGAGCAAAAGAAATTGGACAAATGATCTGGAATCAAGGCAGCAAGGAGCATATATGAGGAACACTTTTAGAAAAGTTTGGGAATTGGACATTCTAAATTCGGGTGGGATTGGAGATGCCAAATAAAAAAAAATAAAAACCCCACATTTCTGGCAGACTAAAAATAAAGTGAAGGTATGCAGCATACAAACATCTCTGCTGTAATGTGTTCCTTTTGAATAATTCAGAGTACTGTTGCCTTTAGTTAAATTTATGAGATATTTAAATAGCTGCCGCTTTCCTCATGAGAAAGGGGATTTCAGGTGTGATCATGAGACTACAAGGTCAGTGTTATAGTTTGTCAGGGGACTGATTTAAAAGATGCCCCAATAAAGGGTCAGTGATATTGTGGTTTTGTCCAGAAGGAATGATAAATCTGTACGTTGCCCACGGCAACGTCCTTGCCTTCAGTTTATTGGTAGGTTTTATAAAGTCAAATGTCTGAATTGTATGTGCTTTGATATCAGTGCTGAGGGGATTCAAAACCTCAACTCTATTGTATCACCAGTTATTTATCTTGGAAGGAAAGGTAGAAAGTGTGTATAGGGACTTTATGGGATAAGCTCAGCAGGGCTTGATGAAGTTTTATTTTTTGTATTTATTTCATGATTTACTTTTATTACGGTAAAGTTAGCAGGTTGTTTTGTATATCAGGGCTGCATGTTTGGCTTTTAAATTTAAAGATCGGGCTCTCTTGTTGATTTATATGAAACCCTTTCTTCTGAACTTGAAAAGATGTTCATATATCACTCCAGCACACAACAGTAACATCATTGCTCACAGTGCCGTTTGGTTTAATGTAGGAATGTGCTCAAGTTAGCTTATTGGTTAGTAATAATTCCAACACCCAGAGCATAGTATGTCTAATATCCGTGTTGACAAGGTAGTACTCCTAGGATTTATACAAATGACTCCTTGTGATATAGTTATGAATTGTGCTCCTGTTCAGTAGCACAGAAGCAGTGGCATTCGTGGTCTTTGTTCTTAGCGATTTGACCAGGTTTGTCTGTACGTGGAAGGGTATGTGTTTCCTGCCAGTAGGGCAGTTTCTTGTGTCAGTGTAATGTTCCTACCTGTCTTATTGTTCCTGTCCATTGGATGCTAGACCGTGGGGCCCATCCGTACACTAGAACAGAGCCATAATTGGATTAGCCACCCAGCAGCTCTACAGTGGTCCCAGTCATTTTGTTATCATGAAAGAGAATGTGCAACGTGCAATGTACTGTAATGGTGAGGAAACTGGGGCTTGTAACTTAAAGGTTGAATGTTTGATACCCAGGTAGGGCACTGTTACCGTTCCCTTGATCAGTGTGCTTAACCTGAATTAGTTATTATCCCGCTGTAAAAATTTATAGCTACTGTACGTAAATCGCTCTAGATAAAAGCATCACTGTGCAATGCATTGTGGGATTGCTGGCTCTCTAGTTCCAAAGTCTGCCCTCATGAACGGATGTTGATTTTTCTTCCAGGAGTGGTATTTAAATGGTCATTGATTTCCTTGGAAAAAAGGCAGTCAGTTCAGCTTGAATGCATTAATCCAAATCAACAACCATTAAGACCACATGGTTTTATATGAGAATAGTCGATGCCCTTTGTAAACGGAAACTTTGGAGCCATAGCTATAAACAACACAGTATAAGAAATCCTGCGTCTAAGCGAAGTTTAGTATCTGTGTCAAAGCAGAATGAGCCATCTGACCTCACACACACTGTTGTGAATGAGCTCCTCCCTGGTGTGATTTGGCCCCTCCCACACACTATGGTGAATAAGCTCCTCCCTGGTGTGATTTGGCCCCTCCCACACGCTATGGTGAATAAGCTCCTCCCTGACGTGCTGCAGGTGTAACCAGTGTGGCCGGGCCTCCTCGCTTCCATCCCGCTTCTACGAGATGGAGCTCAACATCCAGGGACACAAGCAGCTCACCGACTGCGTCACCGAGTTCCTCAAGGTGCCTTCTCCCACGCTTTCTCTCATTCCTACATCATTCCTGTTATTCCTCCATTATTCCTACATCATTCCTGTTATTCCTCCATTATTCCTACGTCATGAATCAGTTAATCGTCCATCATTCCTACATCATTCCTGTTATTCCTCTATTATTCCTACATCATCCCTGTTATTCCTCCATTATTCCTACATCATCCCTGTTATTCCTCCATTATTCCTACATCATTCCTGTTATTCCTCCATTATTCCTACATCATCCCTGTTATTCCTCCATTATTCCTACGTCATGAATCAGTTATTCATCCATCATTCCTACATCATTCCTGTTATTCCTCCATTATTCCTACATCATCCCTGTTATTCCTCCATTATTCCTACGTCATGAATCAGTTATTCGTCCATCATTCCTACATCATTCCTACATCAATCCACTGTTATTCCTGCGTCGTTCCTGTCATTCATACATCATTTTTCTGTCGTTCCTAAATCATTCCTCTGTCATTCCTACACCATTCCTTTGTGAATATAAACCCTGTTCATGGAGAGAGAGAGAGTGGTCTGTGCTCACTGGTGGGGGGGTGTACGTGTTTGGGGGGGGTTGCCATTTTCAGGAGGAGAAACTGGAGGGGGACAACCGCTACTTCTGCGAGAGCTGCCAGAGCAAGCAGAACGCCACGCGCAGAATCACGCTCCAGAGCCTGCCTCGAACCCTCAACCTGCAGCTCATGCGCTTCGTCTTCGACCGGTGAGAGACCGCCCGGGCGCCGCAGGAGCTACGGCTGCTGTTTATCAGAGCGACCTGCGGGGCCAGAATCACGACTCACACGCCCGCTGCTGGAGTCCATTTACATCTGTGGCTGTTGCTTTAGACTTGAGTCCACTGCAGTGTCTCATGTGGCCTGAAATGAATGCTAATGTGGTCTTTTGGCTGTCTCTCTGTCCCTCTGTTTTCCTTCCATTTAGGCAAACTGGCCACAAGAAGAAGTTGAATACATTCATCAGCTTCCCCGAGGTCCTGGACATGGGCCCCTATTTGGAACAGAAAGGTAACTTGCAGCGCAACATTCGTGCAGAGCTGAGTGCAGAGTAGGTCTTCTGGAATGTTTTATTCAAAATTCTAAGTCAGTTTCTAGAACTCCATTGCTTTCAGTTACCAGCAGTGATTGTGACATCAGCATCAGAATGTTCAGCTGAGAACATTCTAATCACACATATGTGTCCTTACGCGTTAAGATCGTGTTGCGGTTGGTGGGCGCGGGGTTCTGCGCGCTGTGTAAGCCGCTGTGTTGGCGCTCTCTCTGTCGGACGGTGTTGGGTGACGGCTGGCTCGTGCCCTTTGTCTCTCGCCAGAGGAGAAGTGCGTGTACGAGCTGAACGCCGTGTTGATCCACCGGGGAGTCAGCGCCTACTCGGGCCACTACATCGCCCACGTGCGGGACGCCCGCACCAGCGACTGGTACAAGTTCAACGACGAGGAGATCGAGAAAATGGAGGGCAAGAAGCTGCAGCTTGGCATAGAGGAAGACATCGGTGAGCATTCTCCCAGCCTGTGCCATCCTCTACCAGCCTATACCGGGTTACTGTATACCTTTTTCATGGTACCTCCTCAATTATGGTGCCTAGATGCAGTATAATGATCAGCCCTCCAGTGATCCATCTTATACACGCACACACACACATACGCATACACACACACACGCACGCACGCACACAGAGACTGTGTTTCTCAAAATAACTCTAGCCTTTAGGATGTTCAGATGTGATTGCGTGTCATGCTGCACGGTAGTTAGATCCTCCGCCGTGTTTCTCTGCCTCTAGCCGAGACTGTCAAGTCGCAGACCCGTAAGCCCAAGTGCAGCAAGGGCTACCACTGCTCGCGGAACGCCTACATGCTGGTGTACAAGCGGCAGATGGAGGACCTCGGCAACGAGACGGAGGTGAACATCGAGGTGCCAGGTGAGCGCTGTCTGCAGGCCTGCTAGTGTGGTTTGTTTAGTTGGGACACACAAAGCATCGGACCCTTCCGTGCTCTCGTCGTGTCCAAACAAACACAGCTAGTTGGGCTTGTTTAACAGGTTTTTTTTTTCTTAAGTGCATTTTTAGGGCGAGTGCAAGTAAATCTGTAGTTCCAGGTAGACATGTTTTTCGTACGACTGTTTTAATGGCCAAAAATCAAGAGAATGACTCATTGATAATGGAAAAAAAAAACGTGCATGAGAGTGATGGAATGCATAATCACAATGTAAGTCTTAGATATGACTCAAATATAGCTTGATATTTCCTCACTGAAGTGCAGTGAAGTGAACCCCCATTACCATACGACCCCAGTGGTCCTCTGTTTGACCCTGTGTGTGTGTGTGTGTGTGTGTGTGTGTGTGTGTGTGTGTGTGTGCGTGCGTGCGCGTGCGTTTGTGCGTGCGTGTGCGTGTGTGTGTGTGTGTGTGTCGGACCCCCCAGCCTTCCTGCAGAGGCTGGTGGAGGGGGACAACAGGAAGTTTGAGGAGTGGTGTGTGGAAATGGCCGAAATGCGGAAACAGAGCGTAGACAAGGGCAAAGCCAAGCACGAAGAGGTGAAGGAGCTCTACGAATTGTTACCCGCGGAAGACGGTCTGTAAAAACATTCCCGTTCAGTATCACAATCCTGACCCCCCCCCCCCCCCCCCCCCCAAAAAAATGAGAGGAAATGACGTTCCCCTTTTCTTCAGTGACACAGTTACAGCGTTTCTATCCTCAGTGCTGATAGCCCTTATACTGTATGCTTGCTTTTACACTGACCTGTGCTTTGATACAGCTAGTCTATGGGGGGATGTGGAGCGCTTTGTGATTGTGCCATTGGAAATAAGGGAACGTATGCAAATGTAGATTTTTTTTATCATACTCCCCAGCTCATTTTAAGCTGATTAAATGATGTATGTGTCTGTCTACACACTGTGTGTTTATTGGTGTACATTGTATTTGCATTGATATCGAAGAGTGCATCTGTAGCACATAGATGTATGGAGAGACTGTTCTATATGGCAAAAGATACTCATGTAGTAGTGTACACAAGTTGGCACTCTTGTGTTTTACGGTTGCATGTGTTGGGTTGTTCGGCAACATTAACCCTTGGAATGTTTTTTCAAAAATTCTAAGTCAGTGTTCTAGAACTCCACTGCTTTCATTCACCAGACGTGATTGCTGCATCGGCATTGGAATGTTCACTTAAGAGCATTCCGGTATTTGCCACCTCAAAGTGTGAAGGGTTAATGTTTCTCAGGGACCAGCTGTTGTTGGTTGGCGTCACCTTGGTGGACGCTTGACTCAGTCGGGCCCCTTGTCTCTTCGTCTCTTGCAGGGCAGCCCTTTGAGTTCGTTCCCCTGGAGTGGCTGAAGAAGTGGCTGGACGACTCCACCGTCACCAAGTCCATCGACAACGCTAAGTTCCTGTGCTCCCACGGGAAACTGCACCCGGACAAGATCGCGGACGTCAAGCGCATCTCCGTGAGGGCCGCCGAGCTCTTCTTCGACCGATACGGAGGGAGTCCCAGGCTAGACCGTGAGAGTTTGATTTTACCGAATACAGTGCTCATTAATGCCCATCATTTTGGATGTTGGATGTCAGGTGTCCACATACTTTTGGCCATGTAATACAATTTAGTAATGTTTCAGTGTGAAGTGTCATCTCACATCAGACCAGTGTGTTACTATACTCTGTGTGTTTCCTTAATCGTGCTGTGGGCCGGTTGGTGTGTTGTCCGTGTGTGGTGTGTATGACGGGGGGTTGGGACATGGCTTCTGTGTCCCCCCCCCCCCCCCCCCAACCCTAACTCTATCACCCCCCCCCCCCCCCTCCTTTCCAGGTTCCTCCCTCTGCCAGGACTGTGTGGTGCAGCGATGCCGGGTTCTGCGGCTAAAGAACCAGCTAAACGAAGACTACAAAGAAGTTTCCAACTTCGTCAAAATGCCACTAAAAAGGTGATCCCAGCATGCTGAATGAAGTCCACTTTCAGTTTGTGTTGTAATGTGCTGGAAGCTTCACACAAAATCAGCGAGTGAGGTTTGCAGTTGACCGCGAGGGGCTTTGTGTGTGTTGTAGTAATGAGGGCTTGTGTGTGTTGTAGTAAAGAGGGCTTTTGTGTGTTGTAGTAACGAGGGCTTTTGTGTGTTGTAGTAAAGAGGGCTTTTGTGTGTTGTAGTAATGAGGGCTATTGGATTGGGAAAGCCTCTTTGAGGAGCTGGAGACAGCTAGCCCTGGAACAGCTGGAGGAAGAGGAGGAAGAGACCAAACACACTAACGGGAAAGCCAACGGCGATGAGCTGGACATTTCAGCCGCGAAAGGTACACTGGGCCTTCCTTCCATCATCGGTTAAAACGCTAGAACGAAGTCCGGGTTTCAGTTCTAATTACGGTTGCCCTTGTGGACGTAATTTATATCGATGCGGTTCTGTTGATCGCATGTTAAACGAACGAATGTTTCTCTTGCTCGTTCTCTTCAGGTGAACCAGATTCGGACGCCCCTGAGGTGAAAGAGGAGGGAGACGAGGAGGAGATGAAGACTTTCAATGAGGACATTCTCTGCCCTCATGGTGCGTAGTGCTTTCAAGGGTAATTACGCCCTAGATCCCTTTTTGTTTTTTAGCTGTAAACAAACATTTTAATCCGTGCCATTATTTCAGCGTTTCTGAAAGTATCATTTTATCAGAAAAAAACTTGTAGAAAACGTTTTGGTGCTGCACTCTTAACTTTTGAAAAATGCTTTCTGCATTCCACTCTGGCCCGGCCCCAATTGTGATATCTGAGTGCCTCTTTGGAGATACTACTATGTCATGTAGATGTCAATCAAGATCTCCGGGCAGAAGATTTACTTTTTAATGTGATGGAACACTGCACGCACCCGATTGGCTAGATTGATTTCAGCCCAACGGTTTTCAAACCGGAGAAACATGGTGGCCTGTTCATAAACCTTGTTATATTCCACCTGAACAGTCTACTAAAATATGTTTGTGAAACAATGAAATTACTCTTTAATTGTCTGGGCCGGAGTAAGGAAGCCAGTTTATCACAGGGTCCTTACCCAGCAGCCCCTACTCTTTCATGCATTTGCCCTGACAGGATGTACCATTTCTGAAGCCCTTGTGCATGACTGAACCCTCAACCCAGTGGGGGACAGAGCAGATGCAACCGAAGTCTGTCTGTTTGTGTGTGTTTGTGCGTGTTTGTGCGTGCCTGCGTGTGTGCGGTTGCGTGTACATCCTCCAGGGGGCCTGAGCATCCTGGAGAGCGAGAGGAAGCTGATCTCGGTGGAGGTGTGGAGCAGGCTGGCAGTGTACTTCCCCAAGGCCCCAGAGTTTAGCCACCACCAGGAGCCCTGCCAGCAGTGCCTGGTGAGAGAGCAGCGCCACCCCCACAGCCAAGCAAGCAGCAGTACCCACAGAACAGTCAGGCCTCACGTAGTCTCCCTCTGTCAACGGCCAGCCCTGGTATTTTCTCCTCGTGGATGTAAAAATGAATGAGAAATATGGAAATAGTGATGTTTTGAAATAAATAATGATAATGGTGGAAGGTGATGTTGTGACATGAATGAGGATTATGGTGGAAGGTAATGTTGTGAAATGAATAAGGATAATGGTGGAAGGTGATGTTGTGACATGAATGAGGATAATGGTGGAAGGTGATGTTGTGAAATTAATGAGGATAATGGTGGAAGGCGATATGAAATTAATAAGGATAATGGTGGAAGGTGATGTTGTGAAATGAATAAGGATAATGGTGGAAGGTGATGTTGTGACATGAATGAGGATAATGGTGGAAGGTGGTGTGAAATGAATAAGGATAATAGTAGAAGGTGGTATGGAATTAATGAGGATAATGGTAGAAAGTGGTATGAAATTAATGAGGATAATGGTGGAAGGTGATATGAAATTAATAATGATAATGGTGGAAGGCGATATGAAATTAATAAGGATAATGGTGGAAGGTGATGTTGTGAAATGAATAAGGATAATGGTGGAAGGTGATGTGAAATGAATGAGGATAAAGGTGGAAGGTGATTTGAAATGAATGAGGATAATGGTGGAAGGTGATCTTGTGAAATGTCTCTCCTCAGAGGCTGGACAGGGAAGGGAAGGAGACCGAGGCTCTGAACAAGATGATGGCCAATGAGCAGAAGACGTCTCTGCTGAACCTTTTCCAGGAGAAAAACAGACCCACACTACAGAAATGGCCTCAGGTGCTACAGCACAGTCTGGAACCACAGTCATCACAGAACCAATATGACAGCACAGCCTGGAACCACAGTCATCACAGAACCAATATCACAGCACAGCCTGGAACCACAGTAATTACAGAACCAATATCACAGCACAGTCTGGAACCACAGTCATCACAGAACCAATATCACAGCACAGTCTGGAACCACAGTAATTATAGAACCAATATCACAGCACTGTCTGGAACCACAGTAATTACAGAACCAATATCACAGCACAGTCTGGAACCACAGTAATTACAGAACCAATATCACTGCACAGTCTGGAACCACAGTAATTACAGAACCAATATCACAGCACAGTCTGGAACCACAGTCATCACAGAACCAATATCACAACACAGTCTGGAACCACAGTAATCACAGAACCAATATCACAGCACAGTCTGGAACCACAGTAATTACAGAACCAATATCACAGCACTGTCTTTATCCAGATAAATCCGAGAAATAACGTTATATCACAGCCTTTGTCCCTGTTTCTGTACCTTACCTGACTGGTGTATTATTACGGTCATCAAAGTAACAGTATTACAGCTGTGTGTATCTGCGCTTGTGATAAAGGTAACCACAGTAGTGTTTTCAGCCCAGTCCTCCTTCAGCCTGTGGAGCAGGCCAGTGTATCAATGTGGGGGTAATAGTCAGTGCAGCCCACAGTTCACTGTGATTGCCTGATAGATGTGCTCTCCCGTTCACTTCCCTGTTTGTTGTACTTTCTTATTGCAGGAGACAGATGTTCTTTATATTGTTTCCCTGTTTTTTGTGGAAGAATGGAAAAAGTTTATCAGGTGACCTGTTTTGCCTCATCCTTGTTGTTCACATAGTTGATGTGTTGTTTTGATGTGCAGACATGTATTAGCAAGTGCATTCATTTTGCCGCTTGAAGAAAATGAGTTTAACCGATCAGGCGCGAGCGCTTTGTAGCTTCGTGTGTGTGGGCTCCTGAGACCCGTACCGGCTCTCGGGCCGCGGGCTTCTGAGCAAACGCGACCGCTGACGTTCAGAAAGATGAGTCATGTCTGCTGTCGTTGAACCCGTCAATCTGATGTGAGCCTGGCGTTTCAGGCGACCGGCGAAGAGCACCCCCGTGTCCAACGTGGGGAACAGCGTCCTGCTGTGCCCGCACGGGGGCTTCATGTTCACCTACGACTCCATGGTCAAAGGGGACGCCCAACAGTGAGTACGCGCGCCTCTCCTCCCTGCTGCGGACCCTGCGTCTCTACGAGGGGCACAGTCCTAGAGTGTAGCATTGCTGACCCTCTGAAGAGCAGCTTCTTGGAGTGTTTTCTCAAGTCAGTGATCCGAGTCACCCAGCAAGCTAGCGTTCTGTCACTTATTCTGATGTTTCAGTGTAGCCGTCACTGTCAGCATTATTACCTCTGCTCTGCTTTTTAATGGTGCCCAGGTGAAACCAACCTTTTCACCAACAGTTAATCACCTTTTCTTCAGTCGTTAGTGCAAGAGCTGGGCAGAGGACTTGGTCATTCACTTTGCTGCCTGAGCGCGCATATTCTGTTGTACTGGGCTACTTCCCAGATTCACCAGCAGGGGGTGCTGTCGACACTCACTCTCACGCAGTCTGTTTTTCCATTGCACAGTATAGCCCTGCTCTGGCCAAGTGAATGGGATGTTATAAGCAGACTGTTCCTGGTGGATCAGCCCATTTCCATCTGCAGAATTAGTGAGCAAACACCAGATGGCGCTGTGAATGTAGAATACAGAACTCAGCCAGGTGAGTAACAGGGATATTTCAGCTTTGGGGAATTACTCTGGCAAGGGATTGCTTTTCCAACAAAAGGGAAGAAATGTAAAATACTTTTTGTTTGAGTGCTATTGGTGGTTTAGGTTGAAAAGTTTAAGGATAATTTCAAGGTTTGTAGTTTGCGATGGCTACATGGCTTTTAGGAAATTGGGAGTCTTTACTGTAATCTAAAATAACCAAAACCTTTACCACCCTGAATTTCACTTGGCAGTCTTGACATTCTATGAGTAAACACTGTCCCAGAGAATCATGCTGAAAAGCTCAGGAGTGTGTGTGAAAATCTAGTGTAGATGAGTAAGAGCTGTGTAGTGTGAGTGCAGTGTTTATCCAGTGATGAGTGCAGTATATATCCAGTGGTGGGTGTAGTGTTTATCCAGTGATGGACGCAGTGTTTATCCAGTGACGGGTGCAGTGTTTATCCAGTGATGAGTGCAGTATATATCCAGTGGTGGGTGCAGTGTTTATCCAGTGATGGACGCAGTGTTTATCCAGTGACGGGTGTAGTGTTTATCCAGTGACGAGTGCAGTGTTTATCCAGTGACGAGTGCAGTGTTTAGCCAGTGACGAGTGCAGTGTTTATCCAGTGATGAGTGCAGTATTTATCCAGTGATGAGTGCAGTATTTATCCAGTGACGAGTGCAGTATTTATCCAGTGACGAGTGCAGTATTTATCCAGTGATGAGTGCAGTGTTTATCCAGTGATGAGTGCAGTGTTTATCCAGTGACGAGTGCAGTATATATCCAGTGACGAGTGCAGTATATATCCAGTGATGAGTGCAGTGTTTATCCAGTGATGAGTGCAGTGTTTATCCAGTGATGAGTGCAGTATTTATCCAGTGACGAGTGCAGTATTTATCCAGTGATGAGTGCAGTGTTTATCCAGTGATGAGTGCAGTATTTATCCAGTGACGAGTGCAGTATTTATCCAGTGACGAGTGCAGTGTTTACCCAGTGACGAGTGCAGTATATATCCAGTAACGAGTGCAGTGTATATCCAGTGATGGGTGCAGTGTTTATCCAGTAACGAGTGCAGTGTTTAGCCAGTGACGAGTGCAGTATATATCCAGTGATGGGTGCAGTGTTTATCCAGTGACGAGTGCAGTTTTTATCCAGTGATGAGTGCAGTGTTTATCCAGTGATGAGTGCAGTTTTTATCCAGTGATGAGTGCAGTGTTTATCCAGTGACGAGTGCAGTGTTTATCCAGTGACGAGTGCAGTGTTTATCCAGTGATGAGTGCAGTGTTTATCCAGTGATGGATGTGTGCGTCTGCGTTTTTTCAGAGCTGTGCCAGGACTGCAGAGAGGGGCTGATATTCCAGCAGCAGCGGGACATGCGGGAGTACGCCCAGGCCACCGTCTACATACGCAAGGTCGTCGACAACAAGAAGGTGAGACCAGCAGCACACCTCCTTACCTCCGAGCCAGCCAATGAGCCGTCCCTCTCCCTCTGTCTCACTCTCTGTGTCTCTGTCTGTATCTGTCCCTCGCTCCCCACCTCCTCCTCCTCCTCCTCCACCTCATCTCCCCAGATTATTAAGGAGGCCGCGCCCGAGTTCAATGTGAGCGGCTCGGAGGCCGAGGACGAGAGGGAGGAGAATAAAGGAGACGGAGAGAACGACCCGGATTTCAATCAGGTGATCTCCCACATCCACACACCAAGAGCTCTGTTCAGTTCACCACATCCACACACAGGAAGAGCTCTGCTTAGTTAACCACATCCACACACTCAGAGCTCTGCTTAGTTTACCACATCCACACACTAAGAGCTCTGCTCAGTTTACCACATCCACACACTAAGAACTCTGCTCAGTTTACCACATCCACACACTAAGAACTCTGCTCAGTTTACCACATCCAAACACAGGAAGTGCTCTGCTCAGTTTACCACATCCACACACTCAGGCAGAGCCCTGTTCAGTTTACCACATCCACACACTGTTAATTCCTATAAGTCCTGATGAATGCAGTGTTAGAACTGTGACAGGATGAGTAGCAGTCCACAGTCTTACCTCACTGTACCGGTGCATGACGAAGGTACGCGCTGTTCCTCTGTCCAGTCAGAAGATGGCGCCAAGCGCCAGAAACTGTGCGAGTCCAGCGGCTGTCCCAGCGCCAGCCCCAGCACCAACGCCAGTGCGGCCGCCGCTGCCGCCATCGCCGCCCACAAAGCGGGCATCCGGAGGAGCACGCGGCACCGCAAGCTGCGCGGGGAGAAGGCGCTCATCGTCTCGGCCAATCAGACGCTCAAAGAGCTGAAGATCCAGGTGTGCTCCTCCCCTCGAGACTGCTCTCTCTCTCTCTCTCTCTCTCTCTCTGTCTCTTAATACAGATGCGCATTTGGTCACTCAGTGCAGTGTTTATCCAGTGACGAGTGCAGTGTTTATCCAGTGATGAGTGCCGCTTTTAGCCAGCAGTGAGTGCAGTGTTTATCCAGTGACTAGTGCAGTGTTTATCAAGTGACTAGTGCAGTGTTTATCCAGTGATGAGTGCAGTGTTTAGCCAGCAGTGAGTGCAGTTTTTATCCAGTGATGTGTGCAGTGTTTATCCAGTGATGAGTGCAGTGTTTATCCAGTGATGAGTGCAGTTTTTATCCAGTGATGAGTGCAGTGTTTATCCAGTGATGAGTGCAGTGTTTATCCAGTGATGAGTGCAGTGCTTATCCAGTGATGAGTGCAGTGTTTATCCAGTGATGAGTGCAGTGTTTATCCAGTGATGAGTGCAGTGTTTATCCAGTGATGAGTGCAGTGCTTATCCAGTGATGAGTGCAGTGTTTATCCAGTGATGAGTGCAGTGTTTATCCAGTGATGAGTGCAGTGCTTATCCAGTGATGAGTGCAGTGTTTATCCAGCATTCGGTCGCTCGGCGCAGAAACGCGTGTGAACCCCGCTGGCGCTCTGTTCACAGATCATGCACGCCTTTTCCGTGGCCCCGTTCGACCAGAACCTGTCGATAGACGGCCGCTGTTTGACGGACGACTCCGCCACCCTGGGCAGTCTGGGAGTCATTCCAGAGAGCGTCATATGTTTAAAGGTACGGGAGCGTCCGCCACCCAGCGCACCCTCTTCTCCCTTTCTCCTTTAGCAGCGCAGTCAAGAGCTCAGATTGTCTGAAACGCTGTGATCTGTATTCGATAGGCTGACGAACCCATAGCAGATTATGCAGCGATGGATGATGTATACCAGGGTAAGTTTCCGCTCTACATTTATATATATATATATATATATATATACGTAGGTTGTATTTCTGTTAGAAGTTCCCATTAATACACAAGACTTCTTGTGTGATGTGTGTTACACAAACTGACAGACTAAGCACCGTGCCAACGAGTTAGCCATGCCCCCTCATTAATATTCATAGACAAGGGCGATTCAGGACAGCAATCCTAGGACAAAACCTTTTAGGGTGAAAGATCTGCATTCACAAACCACTACAGCACTGAAGAAGAAAAGGAAGTATAATTTAGCTAAGTACAGTAAGTCAGTGGTGATAAATGCTTGACGGTAAAGGCACCTGTTTTTATATGGGTAGAAAGAATTTACATCATGAAAACGGTAGTGTTTTAACAACAGGGAATGGAACGTTCAGCGTTCGAGCACTGGGGTGAGATGTCATTCAGGACATACCCACATACTATGCTGTCGGCCAGTAAGATGCTGTTTGCAGTGGGGAATGTGCAAGACTCGTGATTTTAACTGTATATTTGTCGATCTGTTATGTTGCAGTCTGTATGCCCGAAGAAGGATTTAAAGGTAAGAGTTTTTTTTCTGTCATTTTCTTGACACAGTGTTGATAAAATGTAATGCCAAAGGTTATTAAGCCCAGAAATGCTTGAGTTTGAATGAACATTATTTCAGAGGTATTCATTCCACACAGAAATGAGCTGTAGTGTCTTCACTTACCGACTGACTGCCAGACATGTCATTAGGGATTAAAAAGCAACAGTGACACGTGCTCAACTGTAATCTGAGTGAATTTAAAGCAAATTTCCCTCAGGTCTCAAACATCTGCTTGTCTACACATGTGGTGTTATTCAGTTTGTAGTTTGTTTTTAAATATGATGTTTTTATTATTTCACAGGCACTGGGCTTCTTGGGCACTGAAGAAAATATTTCCCTGTGACAGAAGTTGGCAATATCAGACCAAAAAGCTTGACATAGCTGAAGATGGCAGCTGGTGTAAAGTGCTTTGGTTTATTTACATCGTGACTGTATTTTGCAATTCCTCTTTAAATGTTTTGTTCTCCTACATTTGCTTGCTTTTAATATTTAAAGACGTTTATGCATTCTATAAAACGTACCGGACTGCAGATCACTATTACTGCTGTAGAAACAGGAACGGGCGGGAGGCGGCCCTTGCGCGTTTCCAGTTGAAGGCGTAAGGGCGGAGTCGTCAGCCGCAGGTTGCCGTGACGCCCGTGAGAGCTGGCTCGTTCGTTTAAAAATGCTCATTTGGATTGTCACAGAGAGGATTTTCAGTTTGATCTTATGAGGAATACCTTGGTTCTACTGAAGCTCGTCACATTACTAATATATTGTTAAGATGTTTAAGAATGCATGAGCAATTTTTAAATATTGAAAATATATAACTGTTCTCGGGTATAAGATTAAGTACCTCAGCAACAAAATAATGTCCCCCCTCTCCCCCCCATGATATTTAGGAACATCACACGCCAAGGGAAAAAGGACAGATTCTGTTTTTTTTCTTTCGGTTCTTGCGACATAGCATAGATATGCGCTGCGGTCTGTCATAGGGTTCAGCCGTTTATGTGAAGGCTTCCTTTCTGTACGTTTTTTCATACTGGCAATAAAGTTTTTGTTTTCTTCTATTTTCGTGTGGCTGACCTCTTTATTCTTCTGTTCCTGGAAAGGTGGTGGGTATGAGTCCTGACCGTTGCATTAGCGACTCCTACTGGTTGGTCGGGGCGCCTGTTCCGCAGGGAGGGGATCTGGAGGAGATAGCGTGAACCTCCACACGCGTTACGCTCTCCCAGTGAAACTCCTCGCTGTCAGGTATCGGAGGAGGCATGTGGTAGTCTACACCCTCCCCAGACCAACAGAGGATAGCGCAACGACCAGGACTGTGATTCACACGGGGAATTGGTATAACGACTAAATTGGGGAGAAAATGAGAGAAAAATGGCAAAAAATAATAATTCTTCCTCCTTGAACTGCACATATTTGTACATGAATAGTACCATCGTGTGATTAGTATTCATTCTGTCGAATGCTGAGACCTAGAGTGGAGTCAGGGGATTTGGCAGTCATTTTGTTTACATTGAAGATGTTCTTCATCGTTGTGCACAATTAGGTCCATTATTCCGGAACTTTCCTTTTCTGTTTTGACAGCGGTGTCAGCCTGCTTGTGGCACTTAGCTGTAACTACAGTCATAATACAACAAAAGTAATACGTGCAAGTACATTTGATAACCATTTCAACTTAATTTCACAGTGCAGGTTTCTGATCATGGATTGGACAATATATGTGTGTGTGTGTGTGTGTGTGTGTGCACATGAAGGTAATAAACAACCAAAAAAGTTATTTGACCATAGGAATTTTCAGAAATCTCATTCGCCATAAAATGTCAAAGAGAAGCATTAACCTTGTAATTTGGGGAAAAGGTTGTTTTTATTCACTTTTGGTGCCACCTAAGTGTGTGTATGTATAAATGTAGGTCAGGGCTATGCTGTCCGAGTATCCTTAACTTGTACTGCAGAAGGGTCATCAACGGAGTTGGGTTTGCGCTATAGACACACTAAAATGGAGCACTGTATAAATCAATCAAAGGACTCTCCCAACCATCTTCTTTTTAACAACTGTAATGTGCACAGTTTGATCATTTAGGAATTCATTGACTACATTTCTATTTAAAAGTCTATTATTAATGGGCTATTAGCTTGATAATTCTGTGCAGGATACAGCTAAAGAATAGGACATCTCTTGTATTGCAGGTATTGAGATGTGTTTGTCAAGTCCTTACACAATATGAGTTCATCTAAGGACGTGGACGTAGCCACATCTTTGTACCCCGGAGTGCCTGACTGTGCTAGTGTTGAATTATTATTCAAAAACATTTCATGGCTCAATGGATAGTGTTGATCGAGATCAAGTCGTGAATGATGTCGAAGTGATTTAATCTCGTCTGAGCGGTTGATTTTATGTTGATCGTCACCTAATTATACGTACCGTATTTCATCCTAAATAATGATTGGATATTTGCTATAGAAAAGGTAATGGACAGCAAGGGCGTCATTTCCGGTGGAATATTACAGCCAAGATACAATTTTGGCTTTAAAAGACAGATGCTGACAGGCACACGGCAATACGTATGTGGACTATGCAGCTGGGCGATTTCATTTGCCCAGTTCTTAAATTAGAAGAGAATATAATATTTAAGAAAATTATATAAAATAGAATATTTTGAATGAAAGTTTTCCGAACGCCACATATTCTTTCATATCTGCAAATAACATCAAAGTTTGAATTTCCCTGAGGTAAGTAGTAAAACAACATCTGGATTGTACCAGTAAAGACGTACTGTATATATTAACCACGTGGGAACTATTTTCTGGTTTCAATGAAAGGTAGCTTGAAATATTTATACCTGCTTAACGGTTTAACACGTCTGTTAGAACAAGTGATACGTTGTATACAGTAGCACATCTGAATTGTGTTGGTAGAGAATGTAACACTGTTTATGCTTTAAACTACATAAAAGTATGTACTTGCTGGAAAATAAATTTTTATCCTGCTTTGAATTTGCACGCTGATTATCTAACGGGAAAGCAGCCTTTTAGTTTTTCAACTAGGCTACCAGAAAATTTACTGAAAACTATCCAACTTAAATATATTTGCGTGAATATATATGCATGTATTAGCATTTTTTAAAATTCTATTTATTTTTATTATTAGATTTTTCTTACAGTACCTTATCACAGATTATTCCATATAATATCCATCTACATATTTGATTTACCCTGTTCTTTGATAATTACAAACAACTGATAATTCGTGTATGGGTTATAATGAACTATATGATTCTCAATGTGCCATGTACGTTCAAATCACTTGAGAACAGTTTTTCCTTTGATTTCCCTTTCTGTGAACCTCTTACAGGTAAGTGAGATGTGGCTGACGACATCCTAAACAGCATTGTGCACTGCAGTTTATAAAATACAAAAATATAGGCTTGGGTTATTAACACACAAAAACGTATACACGCACCGTTCTACAACGAATTTATTGAATAACTTTTTGTGGCAAAATAAAATAATTTGAATGGATTTATTTTAATGACACGTATGTATTTGGTTAATAGCCACGCTTTGACTGGGCACAAATTGGTGATAACTACCTCCTATGTCATAACATAACTATAATTGACAGAAAAAAAACTCTTACCTTTAATTGATTTTGTATTACATTTTTTTTTTTACACTTGAATGGAATTGATGAATAGGAATAAAACTGGGAAGTTTAAAGACATTTAGTTGTATTGTGTGCATCACTTAACCATCTGTTACCTCCCCATGCCACATCAATGTAGATTACAGCAGTTAACAGTAATACACTTGAGAAATAATAATAATAAATAGTTCAGGAAGCATGAAAATCATGAAACTCAGAAGTGAAATTAATACACCATAATCAAGCTTTTAATGTGTACTTTATAAAAGTTTGTGTGCTTATTTTCAGTTGCTGTGCCTTGGACACTTAGAGACCACAATGATCCTGCTGACATTTCTTTATGGTACATGTTTTTATTTTGACTTATTTTTTATTTACACAGTCTCAACGCTAGATTCGTGAGGAATTGTTCTGGAAATAGAGACCAATTTAAACTATTTTATCTCTCTAAGTGTAAGCCTTGGAATTATACTCAAAGTTTTTTGTGGACTTGTATCTTTGCAAAATGAAAGGTGTTTTTGTTTACATTGTGTATATGGTTGTTTTTGTTTACACTGTACTGTAGGATATATTAGAATGCAGTATTGTTTCACAGAATTGTTAATTTTTCTTATTAATTAGCAAATGTTAGTAAATTATATAGACATAGATAATAGACATCATTAGACTGTTTTACTTCTCACTTTGACAAGGCATATTAAAAAATATTTATTAAAAAAGAAAGAATATTTTTATTTAATCTAGATACAGTAATTGAGGTAAGATCTTGATGATAAGTGGTTTATATGCTAAACTGCTCAATTTTTTTGGTACTCTTGGTGCTGTAATATACAATTTAAATAAATTGAGGGTGGAGATTAGAACATAGAATTTCTATTTTCCATTTTTTCCCCTTGATTGGCAAACATTTTACCAACTTTCATTAAAGATTATGTTATAATAAAGACTATTAGTTTATTGTTACTTCACAAAAACTAAAGACAGTGAAGTAATATGTGCTCGTATAAAATTCATGAGTCACGACTGTTTTTAATTTATATACTTACGTACTTACTTTTAAAAAATGAAAATACAGTAGATTTATCAGTTTGAGTTCAAAAAATTCAAAATTTGAATTTCACACAGTGATTACATTAATTCTGCAGAATGCAATGTAATGCAGAATACAATCAGCTGTGCATTAAGGTCAAGGTTGAACATTTATCAGCCCACATTTCCCAAGCTGACGAACTCTGACATGTTTGATTCTGTCACTGTTAGGTTCTAAAATTGAAAATCAGTAGTCTTTAATATTAATTATTTCTATCTGTTGTTGGCGACACCCTATAATTTATACATCCTACAGAGACCTGGCAGAAAAAATGTTAAGTATCTAAATTTTTTGACGTAACAGAAGTGTTTTGGAGGACTAAAACATGTTGCAGTGAAAATATTTCCTAAAATATGATTTATTTTATTTTTATTCAATGACTGCTGTACTGTAGGTTTCAGCCTCATAGAATATGTTTCAGACTCATATCCCCTACATAGGATATAAATGAATTTCTTAGGAGGATATTAAAGGCACATTTTATCCTTTTATCTTACTGACATTAAAAAGCCTCACCACCTGACACATCTGACTTTTTCCCCTTCTGCTGTTAGGACTTTTCCAACGCACCATAAAGCTGTTCCTGGGCAAGAAGGCCAGCAGAGTTCAGCTCAAAGAGTTTGTGCGTAAAAATGCAGCCAACTCTCTGTCTGTGGCCAACATGGTCATGGGCATGACTTCCATTCTCTGCAGCCTGAACGGGTAAGTGGGTCATGACAGTATTTTCAGCCAAAAAACAGGCAGGTTTTCATTCATACTTTATTCAATCTTAACCACAGAGTAATATGTCCTTAACCTCACACACATTTCATACATATTTTTGTAAAAGACAAAATGCATGGCAGTTAGATTTATTGGAAGCCAAAATGTCTCAAAAACATAAATGTGCTGTCCTTTCTGGATTGAGCCACATTTGATCAAGATCCTCATCAAATTGCCCACCACTGGTGAGAGAACCTTCCTTTTTGGTAATTCAGTAAATGAGCAACACTTTGGATAAAATTTGTTTAGTTCTACAACGTATCATTTCAATTATCAGTATGTGCAATCAGTTCAAGGAAGATGTGTTTGATGTAAAAATAGCATAAAATGCATAGCATCAAACACTAATAATATTGGCACATCACATTACATTCAGATTACAAAACAGACTACATAAAAATTTTAAACATTTTCATTTGCTGATTGGAAGAGCAAACTGTATGCTGACCAATTTAAACCAATTTGTATCACCATACATTATCTTGCATATTGATTTTGGAATGCCATAAAATATTCAAAAGCCTGTCTTGTCACTGCGACGTTCTCAAATGGCAGAATGGTGGACGTTCTTTTAAGAGCGTACAGTTAGGCCCTGTCACTTTTACTAGATGAGTTTATTTTGTAGCTGAAGGAATGAATAGGTCATTGAAATCTATAGCCAGTTTCTCATTGTGCTTGTACTGTGTCTGTATTTTAATGCACCATCACTTACATTTTCCCCTCTTTTTTGATTCCTTTAATTGGCAAGTCACCAGTAAGCTGCATGCTGGTTGGGTCTGACTGGTTACCTACTGGACTTATTTTTCCCCTCCTTTTTGTAATTTAATTGGCAAATCATCAGTACGCTGTATGATGGTTGGTTCTGATTGGTTACCTGTTGGGCTTAATTTTCTCCCTCCTTTTTCTAATTGAATTGGCAAGTCACCAGTATGCTGCATGCTGGTTGGTTCTGATTGGTTACCTACTGGACCTGGCAGACGGTGCAGTAGCCAGACGACTGGATGCCTGTTCAGCACTGGGTGAGTGAAGTCAGTGTGTTTTTCTAATTAGAAAATTATTTCAGTAAGCTGAACAAGTGGAAGTGCAGAGATGCTTCCCAGCAAGGGAATATAATTCAAGTTATGAATTAAGAAAAAAGGTTTTCAATGAAGAAATAAAATACACTAATCAGTCAAAATAGATTTATATAGACTGGTTTACTGCATATATTTAATAGTGTTTGCCTGGCACATGTAGCTAGACACTAAGAAATGCTGAAGCATATGCTCCCTGCCCTGATGTTTTATACAGTACAGTTTACCAGTGGCATATGCACCCCAAAAAGTCTACGCACAGCCCTGGTGTTTGCTGACTCAGATTAAAATCAGACGTAGTGTAACCACGGGTAGAAGTGAGGTCAGGCTGCGTGATTGTGACTTTAGAAAAGGCAGCTTGTTGCTACGGAAACAAAGCCAACTACGACTAAGTGAAATCGTGTCATATTTTTGAAACTGATCCCGATCAGGTGAAATGCACACTAAGGCTTATTTTCAAAACATCCAAGCGCTCTCGGTGCGAGTGGCAGTCCTTCCACGTGGTCGAGGCCCAACATCCACCAATCACCTCCGAGCCGAGAGCCGGCCTCCACCAATCACTCGCGGGCGTGGCCACGTCGCACCATCTGCCGTGCGTGTCACCCTTATTGTGCTCTCCGCGCTGTTTCACGCGTGACTGCGCGCGCGGGTGTGTTTTTCTCCGCCCCTGTCAACCGCACAAGGGGAACACTTTCCGATCAGCCCGGCTAAATCCCGGGGGGGATTACGCCCGATTGTGTGGCTAATCCCGCCGCTTGCACATCCTCGCATTCCTGGGATGGCTCGAATCCTTGAGCCCGAGTTGCGGAATGCAGCCCCAGCACTCTGTGCCCAGGCCGGGATTTTTTTTTGCCCGCGTTTACATCTTGACAAAATATGCCACCGCGCTGCGTGACAGTTAGATCCTGGCACAAGGAATGTTGTTTACACAGAAAGAGAGAGAGAGAGTGAGAGAGAGAGAGAGAGAGAGAGAGAGGATGAAGCGTTTGGACTGATCCAAAAAATTTGCTTACGTGTCCAACTCTGCCACCAACACGGACCCATCTCACTGGACGCACAGAGAGGTTTCTGACCCAGAGCACGGGGCAATGACCCCTCCACCAGGATTTCCAGCTTGCTTTAAATCACTGTCAGTTTGCAAATCTTGGGGTCAGCCATTAGATTCTGGTTCTGTTAATGCACTGATCATATAAGTCAAATGTTTAAGCACTCGTGGGTTCTTAAAATGCAAGGCATCAGTTGGAAGATGACATGCATTTTACCTTCCTCAGTTAGAGAGGCTGTCCAGTGGTGATCCACTTGACTTATCTGTTGTTTCAAGAACATGGCAACGCGGCAACTGTCAAATCGACAAGCCTCTTTGTGGCGTATAGGCACACCTGATCAAAAAGGTGAGTGTATTGCTGCTGCATTTTCAACCTGAATTGACACTTCCTTCCAGAGTCCAGGATTAAGAATTCTGGCCGCAGGTGAAAGTCCAATACGGAAACATTAGGGATAAGCATGCCAAAAGGTGAAAATGCAGATGTTCTAACAAAAATAAATAAATAAATAAATAAAATTAAGAAAAAAAAACCTTCTGATCAGTTTTTGAACATCTGAAATTGTCACCTGGTCCAGGTGCCAAGCTGGACGACTTTGCCGACTTCACCACGTTCGGGATAGCGACCTCGCTGCTCCTGAAGACCCGCGGGCTGATGGACAACATCCTCTGCTTGTGCTACGTCATGGCCGTGTTCACCCGCCTCTGCTTCTTCTCCAGCGGTAAGATCAGACACCTAAATACAGAACGCCTCTCGCGCAGTTTTACACACCCGTATTCCTACGGTCCCCTCGTGTTGAAATGAGGGAGACGCGCGCTAGCTAAGTGCTGGTTCCTGCTCGCCCCCCACTGCAGGGATTCCCTTCATGTACCGCGGGCTGCCCTGCATCTACTCGTCGGCCATCTTGGCCTGCGTCTCCCTGCTGTCCGGCGGGAACATGCTGGTCCTGCGGGTCACGGCTTTGGCCATGATCCTCTTCATGGTCAACCAGGGCTTCTACCCCCACGACAGGGTGCTGGAGTCCCAGGCGTGGAAGAAGGTGGTCTATGCCGGAGGTAGGAAAAGGGGTGCATTGATACGATCACTCCGAGTCGGTTGATGGTTAATACAAACTTACTTGAACACTGGGAGGGAATGCTTTTGGACTAGGGATGGAAGAGTGTGCCATGTTCTGCCAACTATACAGTCATTTGATCCAATAAAAAGAAGTCAACTCCTTATTCTTTGTTACTCGGGCAAAAGGATTTGAACATTTTGTAGAGTTCATTAAAATTGAATGTACATTATATACATAACAATAATGATACTTTTTAATGATATTTCTTTTTACTGATATTTCTAATTTTGTGGATTATTGTATGCCTCAACCAAGTTCAACTTAGAAAATCACAGAACTTTTTCCAGCAAAATTGATGGGCTAAAAGTCAAATTTGTAGCAAGGATAGTAGGCAACAGTGGTCACTACAGTAAGAAATAAATTATGTTTACAGTTCATCAACTGTGAATCTGTGTCGGACAGATTTGTTATGTTATCGCCATGACAAGACATACCAAGACAAACTATTTCCTGCTGCTTGAGGAAACTGATTGTTCAGGGTAAATACTGTAATGGATGACGTTAGCCATGATTTTGTCTCTTATTTTTTTTATTTATTATTTCTTTTTCAGGAGTTGCCATGGTGTTCTGCTCCTCTTTCCCTCCTGCATGTGTTTACTACCTGCTCTGGTCCGTCTCCTACATTTTATTTCCGACAGCCTTGTGGAGCTGCAAAGTGTAACTGCTGAGGTTTTAGTCAAAGACTCTTTCTCTTCAGGCCTAAGGAGGCCATCCTGGATCTAGTTTTTAAAAAACCTCTTAACCTACTGCTGTTTATCATCAAATACTGTACATTGCTCATTTAACCAAGGAGACTTCTCAGTCATTTTTTAATGTAAGAGACAAACTTTGTTATTTTCCCCTTTAAAAACTATTGCAATGGTTGAAAATTTGGTTGGGTAGAAATAGCATGAAATACACACATTTGCGGTTTTGAAAATGGAATACCAATCTGTTTTTTTCCAAATACAGAAAATGTAAAATGCGCTAATGCTATGGCATAGATTTTAACCTTGCAGAACAGAAACGGATATGTAACGGATATTATGCAATGCAATTAATCAGTTTCCCAAACTTCATACGATGTAGAGATAGTAAAAAGCATACAATTCATATAATTTTCTTGCTCAAACATTTACAAAAATGTTGGTAACACTTGGCAGACCATGTATGGTATACATACTGGCAGACATGCAAATGTGAATGGAGTCAGGACCATTTTCATAGTTACGGCACAATTATGTGATTCTCCACCACGTGCAAGAACGCTTGTAGCACATGGGATTCGCATGTTTCCTTGAAAGAGAGGAATGTTTCAAGGGCCAAAATCATCTCTACGACCTTAAGGCAGCCGCTCCAGGTACCCACAAGGTCCTGGGTAGTAAAGACATTTAAAATGGAGCCGGAATGGTCCTCACAGCACAGAGCCAGTACACGGCTTGTGTGTTGCCAGTCCCTGTTGGACTGTGGTTGTTCCTTGTTTTGATGTTGGAGAAGCACGAGAAGCAAATAAAAAAATTTAACGCCTTTCTAATGCCTTTTAATGCCTACGGAGTCTTACATTGAGGTCCATAAAGCAGGCAAACTGAGCTATCACTGGGCACATTGCCTAGCTCAGTGTGGAGCTAAACCCTTTTCAAACACAGAAGTAATTTAATTCCAGTATAAAAAAATGGATTTTCTTGGTAAATGGACATTGTAATATAAACTACTAATCACTTGTTTCCAGAAGAGCATTAGGTGTCATGTCAGTCCAGTGCTGCCCCAAAAATCCCTTAGGCCTTCTACACTAACAAAAATATAGACAAGAGTGTTTCTCAGTCTTCATTCACAAACAATAATGAACTAATGTTGTCTGTAAACTATCAAAACTAACAGAAAAGCCTTTTGTTAGAAATTCAGGTGGTTTTGACAGGTTACCTCTAAAAAGACATTTCAGTGTTTCAATGGCATGAGGTCCAGTTCTGTAAAATAATTACATATTTCATGGACAGAAAAAAGGGTCTTTTTGGTCAGAGTTTACAAAGTAAATTTTGTATAACAATGATTGTTTTGTGTGAGTTAAACTGTAAATCTATAAGTGCTGAAAGCACAATGTAAGGACTTTTGTTGTATAATGACTACAATACATAACAGTTGTATCAATGACTCTGTTCCATACATTTCCTGTACTGTTTCCTCCTAGACACAGAAATACCCAGAAAGGTTTGTGTCTCGAGAATATGAACATAAACCTGTGCCAGTAAGAGCTCACCTGTGTCCTGAATGTTTCTGAATGTTTTATTGCTTTTCTTTTAACTAATTTTGATCCACTGCTTTTATTTCCAATATGGATTAACCAATCGGATTTGAAGACCAGTGTGTCGTGCCTGCAGTGTGTTCTGTCAGGCCAGGTCCGAGAAGTCCTCTGAGGCACATGCTGCCTGCTTCATTCACACCTGGTTCAAATATGTATTTGTTTTGGATTCAAATACTTTTCTGTGCTCTGTTGATCTTGCCTGGTGCAACTGAGCCTGCCAATAGGACCAAAAGGCAGGGTTTGCACTTTTTGAGAGTATGTCATAGGTTCCAATACACTAGACAAGCTCAGTAAAGTGTAGAAAAGTATTTGAAGCCAAAACAATTATATATTTGACCCAGGTTAGTGCTTGCGCGCTGCAATGCAGAACCAGTAAAGCTCAGTGTGGTTCCAGTATTAAAGGGCAATTAGAATTATACTGCACCATGCTGTAAAGCTTTTTGTAATTCAAAATATAAGGAAGCAATTGACCCTAATTTGATTGTGAAGCACTTTATTTAGTCATGTGACTGAACAGATTTACAATAGAACATCTGAACTAACAGCCTAACACCAATAAAGAAAATATAGTGACTGCACACCATACAGAAGTCTACTCCAAAGAGTGCATTTTCATGGGGAAAAGTGTGAGAAGTAGGAATGGAAACATATAAACTATAAAAATAAAATTATATATAAACCATTTATAAATAAATTTCATGCAAAGTACAACGTTATCCACTAAAGAAATGTCTCATCTTACACGTCTATGGCCACTGAAATTGAATGAATAAATAATTGCACCAAGATCGGCTTCCGTTTTCTAGGTTCGAATAGTTTTTAAAATAAAAACTTAGTAAATAAATCCTACAGAATGTGTGTCCGCGTGATTTCCTGCTTTGCAAATGTGCGACAATGACTGAGATCGCCACCTGGATTGCATCTATCTGACTGTTATAAATAAAATCTGAGAAAAAGAAAATACGTTTTCAAAGTACAAAAATTCCACGTTCATCACACATACAAAGCACTGTGCATACAATGATATTAATTCATACTTGCAAAATCTACCCTGCCAATGCGACAATGACCACCTGGATTACAACTGTTATAAATAGAATAGCCTAGGACATCCAATATCAGTTTTGAGCCTGCGCAGTGGAGTGGCTCTAGAGGAGCGAGAAGACCGTTCGCCATGTTCAAAATACAGAATCTTTATTGCTCATGATAGTTTTGTCCACCGATCGAGTTTAAATAAAGAGCTGGATTATTTGAATTACAGTTAAGGTAAAGTGAGAAGTTTGAATTGTGTTTGGGGATGGTTACTCGAATTTGGCTACCTACCGAAACTGAATCATAGATCAGTCCTAGGCCTTTGCCACTTACCTTACGTTGTGTATATTAGTAATGGCGCTCTCCACAATGCTTCGCAAACGTTAGCGAATTGCCTTCAGTAATACGAGGTTATTTATTTGCATCTGCATCACATATAAATTATCTAGCAAACTGGCAAGCCTAGTTTGCCATTGGAATTTTGGCTAGCTGAAACTATTATTGTGTGTTTGGTACTAGTTTGCTCATTAGCAATGTTGCTTTGCTAGCAGTTGGCTCATGCACGCCAGGCATAGAGCTACAATTGAGCGAGCCTGTATTGCAAGCTTGCACAATGTGATAATAACTTGCCATTAATATAATACAAATGACACAGTTCTAGCAAATACAACATTGAATGAATCATTCCAAAGAAAAATGTCCCCCAAAATACTGACCTTGAATCAAATATGTTTGCTAACTTGCTAACCAGCTAACGTTAGAAATATGTTCCTGTTTTGCTTGGCTTAATATTATCAATAATGTTTTGGACAACATAGTATGTACACAGTAACTTACTTAACGCTGTGTTGGTTCGGGTGTATGCAGACTTGTGTTTCACAGTCGTTAGCCCGTGTATGTATGTGCCTGTCAAAAGAATCTAGCCTACCTACCATGGGAACAGAGAAACGAACGGATCATTTTTGATTGTCATATCATCGGATTTAAACATGAATCATATTTAACTGTCTTTTTTCTTGCGTAACAAAAATGTCTAAGATCTTGCCTTTTAAATCCAGTATCCTTGTACTTTAATTGTACAAAAATTTTATTTTCATGTTTTAGTTTTATTTCAGATTTCATTATACTTAAAAATTCATTCCTGAGAAATGTAACTGTAAATTAGCTCAATAGCTCACCGGTACATCCCCAGAACTGTTCTGTGTGCACCGGGTACATCTGACCTGTCAGTTGTACGCGGTTCCTTTTAAACGACGATATAAATGAATAAATAAATAATATTTTTCATCCAGAGTCTATGCTGACAACGTGGAGGTGCTCCCCCTAGTGTTGTCATCCATTATTAATAAATATGTCTCCTATCAGCAGTTCCCCATGGAGCTCCCAAATTACAGCCGGCAGCTAATGCAGCAGTTGCACACCCTCCGCAAGGAGGGCCAGTTCTGCGACTGCACCATCCTGGTGGGGGACGAACCTCACAGGGCCCACAAGCTTGTGCTAGCCGCCTCCAGCCTGCTCTTCAAGTCTGTGCTGGAGGGTTCGGAGAGCATTTCCATCGACCCCGCCGTGGTCACCTCACAGGAGTTCTCCAACCTGCTGGAGATGGTCTACACGGGCAAGCTCCCCCCAGGCAAGCACAACCTCACCCGGGTCATCACCGCCGCCGACAGCCTGCAGATGTTCGACGTGGCCGTCAGCTGCAAGAACATCCTCACCAGCCTAATGAAGCAGTCGCCCGTGCAGTCTCCCGCCAAAGACCAGCAGAGCTCTGGCTCCGACACCCGGATGGCTGGCACAGACGCTGCTGTGCCAAGCGCAAATAAGGAGCCTTCACCGGCCAACCTGAGTGGGGCTCTACAGGAGACCGAGATGGCGGCAGCCGAATCTGGGGATCGAGAGGTCATCAATGGCTCTAGTGAGTACGCTGCCATTACAGAGCAGCTGGGTGATCAGTCGGCCACGCAGGATCTCCACAGTGGTCTTGAGGTATCACCTTGTAAAAAAGCTCGCCTGGAATCATCAGAGAACACAGGTGAATTAATTGTCTTTAGTCTTGATGTTCAGGTCTGTTAGATCTCCTGTTTAGATCTCCATTAGCTACTGTAAATGCAGTAGCTACTCTTCCTGGTGTCCACCTGGAGTTAGTCATTCCAGTTCCTTCTGCTGCCTTCATAGTATTTAGTATTTGAAGGATCCTCTCTACAGCACTTAAAAGTGTTGTTACTGATGTGATTGTTATGTGACGGTTGTGTGCCTCTGTCAGTTTGGTTTAATTAGTATAATATGGATTAGTTGCTGGGTCCCTTTAAACATTCCCTTGGTGGTCTTCTCGCAGGGACAGATGATGGAGACTTGACATTCCTGTTCCAGAGCTTGGACAGGGTCTCTGAGGTGGCATGGGACATCCAGCCCTGGCTGAAAACAGTGGAGACATGGGAGGCCATTTCAAGTGAAGAGAGACAGGTAAGAATGAAGTGTTTTGTTGCCGGACACTCAACATGTCACCATGAAGGCATCGGTGGGCTACCTATTCTGGGGTTGCAATATATGTGGAACTTTCAGTTCTGGGAAGTCATATTTAGGCTGTTGCTCTCCGCTGATACAATATTTATTGTTTTAGCTCTGTACTCCACATTATATTTGAAATAAAACAATGAATGTGATGTTAAAGTGCTGATTATCAGCTTTAATTTGAGGGTATTTACACCCATGTCGGGCAATTTGTGCTGGAATTACAGGTCTTTTTATACATAGTTTCCCCCCCCCCATTTTTGGGGAGCAAAAGTAATTGTACAAATGAGCATAATTTGAAATAATGTCATCATATTTAGTACTTGTTTGCTAATTCTTTGCTTTCGCTGACTGCCTGAAGATTGTGACCCACAGACATCACCAGATGATGGGTATCTTCACTGGTGGTGCTTGTGTGCCAGAGCCAAACTTGAACTCTTTCCTTAGGTGAAACTTTCTGTGCAGCATTGCTCTCTGGGCCTCTGTCCATGCTGGTAATCTTTGTCATTTCAGGTCATTCTAGACTGCTGTAAGGAAGACCCAGAAGGTTCCGGCGTTCTGCGCAGACTGTTGAGCAGAGTGACAGAGGGCAAGAGCCTGTCGTCACGCACCGTCCTCGCGTTTCTGGGCCTCTTCAAGGAGGCCAACCCGGATCTCACCACACTGTTGCAGAAAGGGACAGAGCGCCAGGAAGAGGACAGCGTGGAGCCTGAAGGTACGGAAAGAGACAGAGACAAAAAAAAACACGGGAGACTGTGCTGTGCAGTCTGTTGGGCTGCCAATCTGCTGCCCGTATACATACTCTCACGTGGGTGTGGGTTTGATTTTCTGTACTGTACTGTGATCCCATCTCTGCCTGTAACTCTCTGCTGTCCTTCTGTGTGAATAAAGTGAGACAGCCTGCTCAGCTTTTTAAAAAATACCCAGGACGCTGCAGTAACTCAGTTACCCTGTCACATGTTACTAAGCTAACCTTGAGGGAAAGAAAAAAAAAGTGGTACCTGTGTCATGATCGCAAAATTGCATGGATGCTGTCATATTGATATAAGTGCATGGAGCTGTCTGTGACAACCTATAATACCTCACACTTTATAACCAACCCCCTGTGATAAGTGATATACATGTCGTAAGTTCTTTCCTACATGTTAATGTGCCTTCTGTGTGGAAGGCGATGATGTTTGTGTGACAGAGCAAGCCGTCGGGGAGCCGCTCAGGAGCAGCGTGCTGTTGGACTACTCTGCAGAGCTGATCGAGAGCCTCTCTGGGATCAGCGCCGTCTCGGAGAGCCTGATCGCAGCCGCGGAGGGCTGCCTGGACGAGCAGGAGAGGAAGGTGTGACAGCGGCGTACCACAGGGGTCCTCAATCCCGCCTCTCGCCCATTATGTTAAATCAGGGGTCCTCAGTTTTATCCAGAAAAGTCTGGTGTGGGTGCAGGCTTTTGTTCCAACCAAACAGCAACACACCTGATTCTACTACTCAAGGTCCTCAGCAAAGAATCTAGTGGTTGATTTGCAGAATCAGGTTTTTTCGGTTCTCCAGAAACTGGGTACTCCGGTTTCCTCCCCACAGTCCAAAGACATGCATGTAGGCTAATTGGAGACTCTTAATTACCCGTTGGTATGAGTGTGTGAGTGAATGGTGCGTGTGCCCTGTGGTAGATTGGCAACCTGTCCAAGGTGTATTCCTGCCTTTTTCCAAGTGCACGCTGGCATAGGCTCTAGCACCCCCCGAGTGACCCTGCCCAGGATTAAGCAGGTACAGATAATGGATGGATAAATGGATTTTACATTAAACTTTCTATGCATCTACAGAGGTCAGTTAAATAGTAACCAGGGTTTCATAGCCATTCAGGAAGGAACTGTGTCTGTTCCAGTGGTAGCATCAACATTATCCAGTCTTCAATGAACCGTCTTCGGTTACCCTTTGGTTTGTGGTGTCAGGTTGTAGGTCAGTGATAGGCTCTTTGGGCGGGGTCCAGGAAAGCAGGTGAAGAGCTCAGGTGTAGTCAGCTCTGGCCTCTGTTCCTCAGGTGGTAGGTCAGTGACAGGCTCTTTGGGTGGGGTCCAGGTAAGAAGGTGAAGAGCTCTATAGCCAGCTCTGGCCTCTGTTCCTCAGGTGGTAGGTCAGTGATAGGCTCTTTGGGTGGGGTCCAAGTAAGAAGAGCTCAGGTGTAGTCAGCTCTGGCCTCCGTTCCTCAGGTGGTGCAGGAGTGCTGTGGAGGCGCGGACCCCCGGGAGGCAGCGGAGCGCCTGGTCACGCGGGTGGAGGAGGGGGAGTTGAGCGAGGGGGGCCTCCTCAGGGTGCTCCAGGCCCTCGAACACAGCTCCACCAGCCTGGAGCAGCTGCTGGCCAGGGTCCAGACTCACTGGGACGCCACCGAGAAACCTTCTGGTGAGACTATCGGCGCTTGTGTCAGTCTGGACTGGGAAGGATTGGATAACTGTAGGCAGACGTCAGTTCTGACCCAACGAAGCCCTTTATCATGGTCGATAGGAACAGACAATGTGTGACAGATTTTCTGGGGAATCCACAGTGTGAGGTGCGGATTTCCCTTTTAGGCACGACTTGGTGTAAGACTTCAAAGTCTGTCTTTGGAAGTTTCTTAAAGTAAGTCCAGCTGAAATGAGCTGGAAACTAACATTAGTAATGCGTTCATGAGTGTTTTCAGAATCACCCACTATTAAATGATTTCAGTTAAGAGTGAATTTTCATTGGGCATTGTCTAAGTAGCTAAAGGCCACAGTAGAAATAATAGCAGTTTAGATCTGCCTTTCCAAAAAAAGGAGCAAAATTGCTTTTAATGTCCTGCAGTCATTTTCAGAAATTTTATGTGAATAATTCATGTTTCATTTTTTTTTACTGCCACCTCCAAATGACTTGTCAGCTGATAATCCGGAGGAGGAACGTGCAGCCAGTCTGTTGGCAAAGTACCGCTGCAGAATCACAGAATCACCCTTAGATCTCCAGGCCCTTCAGCGTAGCCTGGAGGCAACGGCTGGTATTGCAGCAGAAGAGAGAGAGGTATCAGCATCCTGCCTTAATCTGTTACAGCATATCTGACCTTTGACCTCTTTCTTTTATGTAAGTATTACAATAGTTTTGAGCTGTGTTCTTCCTTTATGTGCAGAAATATGTATTACAGTTAATCTAACCTGTGTTTTATCTGTGTACCAATTGAATATATATTATTACAGTTGGTTTAACCCAGGGCTGCCAAATCCTGTTCCTGGAGATCTACCATCCTTTGGGTTTTCATTCCGAACCTAAGGAGCAGGATTAGGCAACCCTGTGTTCTTTCTTTGTAGTCTGTGCAATCAGTGTTACTCGGGGCAGAGCATTACAGTGTTAGTGCGTGACCTTTGACCTGTGTTCACTCTCAGTGTATCCAGGCCCAGCTGAATGAGGACGGCGACGCTCAGTGTGTGGACAGGCTGCTCTCTGTGGCGCTGGACGGAGGCTCCGGCCTTGCCCTGACGGTGTGGAGGCTGCTCTTCCGAGCAGGAGCCTGGGACCCATCCCTGGGCTCGCTCATCCAGGAGGTCAGGGAGGAACCTGGAGCCCAGAAACTCCTGCACTCTGGTGAGAGACACCCCAGGCGTGACCTCACGCCCAGTATCCAAAGCACCTCAAATCAGATGCATATTTCAAAATTCTGTTGAAAATGGCATATGTTTTCTGGAAACTTTTAATATTGAGTGACTCGTTGTCTTTTACTTTCATTTTTTTTCTGATGATGCTGTTGAATGTTGATGAATGGTTTTAGTTATTGTTGTTCGGAAATATTTGCAGTATTATGAAGGTCGATTATAACCCAAGTCCGCAAATCCTGAGCGATTAATATTTCTTAGTTATGGACTCTGAGAGCCTGCACCTGGACCTCCTCTTGAAGCACAGAGCGTTGATCCTGGAGGCGGCGGGTGACGTGAGCGTCTCCGAGGATCTGCTGAAGGAAACGGAGAGTGCGCCGCAGGAAGTCGCTGAGGTGCGTTACGACTCTGGCAGGGCGGGATGGGAACCGCTCTGTCCCCGTCGTTGCAGCTGAGGGGAGAGAGAATCAGTGAGCCTGTGCTCCGTTTTTTTGTCCCACAGTTCATGGCGCGCTGCGGGACGGGGGACGAGAGCGCGTCCCTGAAGGACGTCCTGGGACGCGTCTTGGAGGAGCAGTCGCTCCCCGCCCAGCCCTTCTGCACCCTGCTCTCCCTGAGCCAGGGGGCCTTCCCTCAGCTCCTGCCCCTCAGGGAAGACCTGGAGGGGGCAGGTGAGGAAGCGCTAGCATGACTGGACCAGGAGGATCGCTTGCACATTCATCCCGACAGCCACCCTGACTTAGAAAAAGCATCCATGTTTAATTTTTAACCCGTGACAGAACCCCACTGTATGGGGAGGGAGGTGCACCTCATTGAAGCAGGAATAACTTCAGTTGCTCTAATGATTGCTTCTCAATTTGAAACATTTTTGTACCTTTTGATTGGCTTCCCTTTTTAGCAAATGATTGAGCCCCACTTAATGGGGAGAGAAGTGCACCTCATTGAAGCAGTGATGACCCCCAGTTGCTCGACAGTCGTTTCTCATTTCAGCACATTTTTGAACGTTTCGATTGGCCTTCCCAGGGAAGGAGGCGGAGCTGAGGGCGGAGCCGCAGGCGGCCGGCGGCGCGCCGCAGGACGAGCCGGGCAAGGGGAAGAGGAAGGAGTGCTTCTGCCAGTGGTGCGGGAAGGCCTTCGCCTTCATGTGCCGGATGGAGGTGCACCGCAAGAGGTGCCGCCTGTCCCAGGAGACGCGCCAGCGCTGCCCCCAGTGCCCGCAGGAGCTGCCCAACCCACGGGCGCTGAAGCAGCACCTGTCCCAGGCCCACCACACCCCCGTCGCCAAAAAGAGGAAGAGGCAGGAGCAGGTGGCCTGCGACATCTGCGGGAAGACCTTCGCCCACCCGTCAGGTGAGGGGGGGGGGGGGACTCGTCTGGTGTCCGTGAACACATTTGCCCAGCAAAAGTAGGGTTAAGCCAGACAGTGAAACTCCCATTTACTGAAACTGAGGACAGAATAATATGCTGCGTTTCAATGCTCCCTGTGCAATGTTTTTGAATTTATAACAAATAAAATGTATGTTTTTGGCCTATGTGGTCTGTCCCCCGACTAAAACAAAATGTTCTCGCAATGTTACCAGAACGTTTTGCCAATGCCACTGGAACATTGCCACTACGTGACAGGAACATTGTGAGAAGGTTTTGTGTTATCTGGGTCTTCAACAGCTTCAGTGAAGTTTTGCTGCATTTAGCAAAACAGTGGCAGATGTATTTATGAAATCTGGAGTTTTGTCTCAGTCCAAAAAAATAAAACTTAATTGTGGTTTGATTGAATTGCATATGCCCTTTAACTGGCTCAGTGCATTTGATTAAATCTTGGGGCCAGTCATAGCTCGCTAAAGAAAACACACATTTCTCACGCAGCTTTGTGGCATTGTGCTTCGTGTCCAGATATTTCTGCTCATTTTCCTGAAATGATAGTATACAGTATATATTCTCGAGCTTCCTGCAGTGCTTCACCTGTGGCCTCCTGGCTGATGTGCTCCAGGCATGATGTACCACAAGCGCACCGAGCACTTCGACGAGAAGCCGTACGTGTGCAAGGAGTGCGGGGCCAAGTTCGCCGCCAACTCGTCCCTGAAGAACCACATGCGACTGCACACGGGCGAGCGGCCCTTCCTGTGCAAGCACTGCGACATGAGCTTCAGCCAGGCCGCCGCCCTCTCCTACCACACCAAGAAGAAGCACTCCGAAGGTACGGAAGCCCCGGAGGGACAAACAGAGCGGGGGGGTTTCAATTCCACATAAGTTCTGCTGTGTTGTGGGCAATGTTACAGTGGCAGCTCCTGCCACTTCCCTTAAGTTATACTGCTTGGGTTATTTTTCTTCTCTTCAATGTGTGGAAAAAAGGAGTTTTTCCTGGCCACTGTTGCCTTAGGCTTGCTCCTGTGGGGGCTTAGGCCAGGGTTTTGTCTGTGAAGCGTATTGTGACAGTTATTTGTGAAATATGCTATTTAAATAAATTTTGATTTGATTTGATTTGATCAGTGAACCCAATAAATCCACTTGACTCTTCGTCCCGCTGTTCTCCCAGGAAAGATGTACGCCTGCCAGTACTGCGAAGCCCTGTTCGCCCAGTCCATCGAGCTGACGCGCCACGTGCGCACGCACACGGGGGACAAGCCGTACGTGTGCAGGGAGTGTGGCAAGGGCTTCAGCCAGGCCAACGGGCTGTCCGTTCACCTGCAGACCTTCCACAGTAAGAGCAACACATCCCTCCGCAAACCTCCACTGGGTTCCTACAGAGTGTGGTCAGTGTTTGAACTCCATTATCCTAATGCATCCATCATACTCCATTATCCTTATGCATCCAACACTGGACTCTTGTCACGTGAAGTTTTTCAGTTCATTGTGTGATTGGCCACACGCAGTCGTAGGGAGGAGTTTAAGCCAACTAGAAATAAAGAGTGCTTTCATATTTTCTCCATTGTTTTCCTGATCAGTCAAGCTGATTTCCTGTCATTGGTCAAAAGGGAGTTGAAAGTGAAAGCATGCTGGTTGGACACGATAAGTGAAGCTCGCAAGAGCTACTCTGATTGGTGTTCGGTATGTTCAGCTGAATGTGACATGAAGCCTATCACAGGAGGGTTATAAGCAGCCTCCTCCTTTCTGATTGGCCATACCGTTTCCCGCCTCAGACATAATGAACCCCCATGACTGTCAGAAGTGCCGGATGAGTTTCCCGTCCCTGGAGGAGCACAGGAAGCACATCCTGCAGTGCCACCCCAAGGAGTACCACCAGTGCGACGTGTGCAGCAAGGTCTTCACCACGGCAACCCTGCTCATGAAGCACATGGTCACCCACATCGGAAAGAAGCCCTTCAGCTGCAAGATCTGCCACAAGGCTTACCAGGTGAGGGTCTTTCACATCGCTCTGTTATGAGCTCACCAGGTAAAGGTCCTACCTGGTTAAAGGTCTACCAGATAAAGATCCCACTTGTAGTAATGTCGTAGTAAAAAATGTACCAATCATTTGCAGGAATTAACGTGAGTGGTCGGGACTCTCTAAAACAGGTCTGCCCAACCCTGTTCCTGGAGATCTCCCTGTTGGTTTTCACTCCAACCCTAATAAAGCACATCTCCTTCAACAGCTAGAAATCTCAATGAGCTGCTCATTAGTAGATTCAGGTGTCCCAAAGTAGGGTTGAAATGAAGGTAGTTTGTTACATCCATCACTTGTGTGTCTTTGCAGCAACTCTCTGGACTGTGGTACCACAACCGCACCACCCACCCCGAGGTGTTCGCTGGGCAGGGCCCCCGCCTGCTGAAGTCTGTGTTTCAGTGTACGAGCTGCAACAAGGCCTTCTGCACCAGCGCCAGCCTGGCCAAGCACCAGAAAACTGAGCATCCGGGTACGGGACCTCAGGCTGTCAATCACCCTGACCCGCCTGTACGCCATAGGCCTCACAGCCTGTCAATCACCCTGACTCACCTGTACCCCATATACCTCACAGCCTGTCAATCACCCTGACTCACCTGTACCCCATATACCTCACAGCCTGTCAATCACCCTGACTCACCTGTACCCCATATACCTCACAGCCTGTCAATCACACTGACTCACCTGTACACCGTGGACCTCACAGCCTGTCAATCACCCTGACTCACCTCTGCCCCTTAGACCTCAGCTTGTCAATCACACTAACTTGCCTGTACGCCATAGGCCTCACAGGCTGTCAATCACCCTGACTCACCTGTACCCCATATACCTCACAGCCTGTCAATCACCCTGACTCACCTCTGCCCCATAGGCCTCACAGTCTGTCAATCACCCTGACTCGCCTGTACGCCATAGGCCTCACAGCCTGTCAATCACCCTGACTCACCTGTACGCCATATACCTCACAGCCTGTCAATCACCCTGACTCGCCTGTACCCCATATACCTCACAGCCTGTCAATCACCCTGACTCACCTGTACACCGTGGACCTCACAGCCTGTCAATCACCCTGACTCGCTTCTGCCCCTTAGACCTCAGCTTGTCAATCAGACTGACTCACCTGTACCCCATATACCTCACAGCCTGTCAATCACCCTGACTCGCCTGTACCCCATATACCTCACAGCCTGTCAATCACCCTGACTCACCTGTACCCCATATACCTCACAGCCTGTCAATCACCCTGACTCGCTTCTGCCCCTTAGACCTCAGCTTGTCAATCAGACTGACTCACCTGTATCTCATATACCTCACAGCCTGTCAATCACCCTGACTCGCTTCTGCCCCTTAGACCTCACAGACTGTCAGTCACACTGATTCCCCTGTACCCCATAGAGTGACTAATGTGGGAATGTCTGCTTAACGGGTACACCATCATTGACCCCTGCATGGGGTCATCAGTGTCAGAACTGCACTATAATCACTATGGTGCCCCAGACTCTAACCCTCTGCACTTACCTTCCTGTGGGCCTTCTTTTCTCTTCTGTCCCTCTTTTGTTCATTTATCCCCTTCTTTCCCTCTTTCCTTCACCCCACAGAGAAGCTCTATGAGTGTGAGGACTGCAAAGAGACCTTCACAGGCTGTGAGGCACTGCTGGCCCATAAGAAGGAGCATCACCCAGGTAGCCGCTGCCTTTTAAAGGGCTGAAGGGAAGATTTGTACAGTCAGATTTGATTGATTAATCGATTGATTGATTGATTGATTGATTGATTGATTTTTATTTCCTGATTCACTGCAAATTCAGAATGTCTTACAGTGAGCTGAGATGGCTGACCACTGACAGCATACATTTACAGTAGTATATAACTATTCAACAGGTGTGTGGGTGTGTACTTGGATGATCCTGTGGGTAGATGTACAGGCCAAAAGTATTAGTTTACCAGGTGCATTTTCATTAGGATGGCTGTGACAGTATTTCTTTCTAACTCTGATGAAGGTTTGATGAAACTGATAGAAAGTTCAGGTGAATTTTAAAAAATCAGATTTGCAAATACAGGAGTGCAGGAGTCCTATATAAGTATTTACTTTGTCTTTGATGCTGCACTGCAAAAACCAAAGAATAAGTCAAGAAGTATGTTTTATGTTTAGGCTTAAAAGCTTTTCAGTTGCTTTCTGCTAAATAAGACAAAATGTTGCCAGTGAGGTGAAAGAATTTGAGTCATTTCAAGATTTGACAATGGGGTTAAGAAAATTTCACTTGTTAAGCAAACAGTGACTTAAAACGCTAATATTGTCTACTTGAGAGAGACAAAAAAGAGAGAAAAAAAGAGATTTTAAGTCTCATTACCAGACTGAAACAGGGAAACACTTGACAGTAATGACAGGCTTGTTTTGCAGTGTGTGACTGTGCGGTGCTCGTATCCCTGTGTGCGATGCTCAGTATCCCTGTGTGCGGTGCTCAGTATTCCTGTGTGCAGTGCTCAGTATCCCTGTGTGCGGTGCTCGTATCCCTGTGTGCGGTGCTCAGTATCCCTGTGTGCAGTGCTCAGTATCCCTGTGTGCGGTGCTCGTATCCCTGTGTGCAGTGCTCAGTACTTAACCCCGCGTGTCTGCAGACTCCGAAACGTTCAGGTGCCTGTACTGCCCCGCCTCCTGCGAGAGCGCGGCGGAGATGCAGCAGCACCTGTGCAGCCAGCACTTCGGCGAGCAGAGCCAGGCCTTCGGCTGCTCCCACTGCAGCCTCGTCTTCCCCACCCAGCTGGAGGTGCAGGAGCACTTCCTGTCCCAGCACCAGGACGTCCTGGAGGAGGACCCCCAGGCCTCCAGCTCCCAAATGGTAACGGCCCAAGGGGGGGAGCGGGGGACTGGCACCCACACCCGCACCCGCCCCACCTTCCTCAGTTCCACCTCCGTCTCCGTTTGGACCACACTGTGCACGTGGACAGTACAGCTCCACACACGGCTAGCACCATGGTAACGGTTGCCAACGCTCTGGTGGGTTCAGAAAAAAATAAAAATACAGAGCCATCTCTATTTAGAGAAACTAAACTTGAGGCGTAGCTGTAAATACAAAACGGTTCAGCTCAGAAAAAGCTTCTCTGGAAAAAGGTTCTCTCATGCCTTAGAAAAGAGGAGGAACTGGATTTTATCCATCATCCATACATTATCTAACCCACTTATTCCTGGTCAGGTGCCTTTAGTGTTTTCATTCTGGCAAATATAGCTTTTGGAAAATTCTGACTAAATTCTCCAAAATACCAGATATTTAATACATATATTCCCTTCACTCATTCCGTTCTCGGTTCCTAGCATGTATGTTTCACCTCGAGCCTTCTGGGGGCCAGTGTTCGGCCCGTGAGGCTGAGGGCGGTGACGCAGAGTTAACGGCCGTGATTTCGGCGCTTCTCTCGCCCCGCGCAGGTGATCCAGGCGGAGGAGCCCTCGGGCGGGGCCGAGCAGGTGATCGCCCTGCACCAGTCGCGGCTGGGCGGCTCGCAGGTGTACGTGGCGCTGGCGGACACGTCGAGCGGCCCGCCGGGCTCCGAGATCGTGGCGGTCAACGTGGACGACCTGCTGGACGGCACCATCGCCTTCATCTGCGAGGAGGGTCAGCAGTGAGGCCCGGGGACCGCGCCTCTGGCCTCCGAAACGTGGCCGCGGGACGCGCTGGGCCAATGAAACGGAACCCAGCGGAGGTTCTGGGGCCTGCCAGGTACTCAAAACTCAGCCCTTTTTAAAGGCCGGCGAAATGACGGTTGTGTGTTTGGTCTGGCCAGCGCTACGCTGCTTTTGGAAAGACATTAAGGAATGTAAAGTTTCTAAACCACCGTTCGGACCTGTACGTTCTGTGATCGCTGTAATTCACACTGTTGAGAAATGGCCTAACAGCCCTCGAGTCATTGTCTTAAAAGAATAACCCATTTTATCTTTAAATCTAAATGTACTAAAGCCAATTAGCCTATTTAATAAGGACCATTTTAAAACCGAAATTACGACGGTAAAGTTTAGTTTCTCAAGGCATCTGGAAGTAACTTTAAAGGGCTGATTGATAAGAGTTTCGCACTTCCAAGGGAGGAAACACCTTCACTGGGTTTATGTTAACACAGCCGTGATTGGAGCCCCTTCCGCAGGGTGTATGTTAACCCAGCTGTGATTGGAGGTCCTTCCGCAGGGTTTATGTGAGCACAGCCACGATTGGAGGTCCTTCCGCAGGGTTAATGTTAACACAGCCGCGATTGGAGCTCCTTCCTTGCTTCCTCCATGCCTGTTCAGTCTCTGGATGCACAGCGCCTCCTGCATGTATTCCTTCTGTCCTTAGTGTGTGTATTTAAGCTACGTTTCCTGCCCAGACCTTGTGGTGTGTGTGTGTGTGTGTGTGTGTTTGGTAGGCAGCACTGTTTTCAGAATGGCAGGTTTCACTCATACCACCCCACTCCGGGTCAAAGGCATGGGATAAACAGCTATATAAACAACCTATGAATTAAGATGGTACATTTTTGTTTTATTATCATCATCAATTCGGGCCTTCTGTTTTTTGGCCTTGTGTAGTCCATTAGACCTTGTTGAACTTTATATTTGTACTGGTCAAATACAGCACTCTGTTTAGAAACCCTTAAATGACATACAAATGGCAGCCCTCCCTAATTGTGGTTAGTGAAGTAATCCTGTGGATTGTTTTTGTGTCTGCTTTCCAAACTGGCAGAATCATTAATCTATTTATTTTTGTGCGTTGCACTGTCTGGAACTTAGGTACACAATTGAATAAAACGGTCATTCATGGTTAAAAAAAAATCACAATACAACTGGTCCATCTTGTCCTTAATGAGTGCCTTATCAGAAGCTTGTCACATTTGTTCACACCGAGCCGCTGATATTTCCGGTAATATTTTTGTTTCCGGAATCGCAGCAGATTGTATGTCTAGCAAAGTATTTTGCATCAGGCTATCTGTGGCGCCATTCTTTGCATTGTGACCACTAGGTGGCAGCACAACAGTACATTGTTCTTGTTATACGAACGTTGAAACTTTAGTTCGGAAAACTGTACGTCAGCATTATTACGAACAAAAAAAAGGACAATCCAGTTCCACTAATTAACTAATTATTCCGCTATTTTAAATGTGTTGTTTTTATTTTGATTGGGATCATCATAATGGCTGAAACTGATCATTGTGCATGTCTGCAGCTCATAGCTAAATGTTCTGCCCATTAGATTTCTGTGTAATTTAGTGTTTACCTTTAGATTCATCCATTCATTAAAAAGCATTAAGATATTCCTGTATGATGTCAAACTAAGGAATCCTGAAAAGACACCAATGACGCGTTGTAAAATCCGCAGGAAGAAAAGCACACGTCCAAACCCAGATATTTAAGATCTTTATCAGAGCAACACACAGCAATCAGACAGGCTTCTGCCAGTCATAAATACGCAACCATTTAAATAGTCAGACGTGCATACAGATAAGCTTGAACATTCTTTCAGTTCAAAACCCTGAGAAATACTTTTCATTATCAAATGTTCTTGGGTCATAGACAATAATGTGCTATTGTACCATTAAAATAAAAGTTATAGCCCAGGGTTTAGGAATAAATTAGCAAAACTCTTACTTTTTTTTTTTTTTTTTTGATCAAGCAACATGCTGTACTGCTGGAAGATGACAAGCAAATATATTTAAGGGTCTTGTGCAGGCTCAAAGATATTGACAGCCGTAACTGCACACTGCAATGAACGTCACAATAAACAGGAACATAAAACTGCCGTCGGGCCAATACCTTCATTTCTGAAGCAGTGAAACGCAGAAGTGAAGACCTTTAATGGATAGATTGATTAAATTTAAACACGCAGGGCAGTGCGCTAATATTTTGGAATTATGATCAGCTTCTACAACCTGGATTCCATCAGCACTCAACAGATTGAAGCCCCTGGTTTCCTCCACTGCATTTCATTTCATGAATCTGGAGTGCCGATTTCTGTTCAGTATTTACTCTGCATTACTCTGATCAGAAAGGACCCTTCCAAAACCCAGTCATCCCTGAGCAGACCTTACCATTACCTGACTGAAAATGACTGGTGAGACACGTCCTGAATAAATAAATATTCCTTAATTAAATATTCATCATTTTACGAACTGTACATCTGCACGATCAGATGAAATGCCTGCTTGGTGCGTGTGAGCAATCAGACAGCACAGAGAAAACAAATGGCCATCACTTCCAGCTCCCTCCCAGACAGTGTCACAGTTCTGAGCGCCCTCCGTTCCAGTGACATCACCAGCATTGTGTGCAGAGGAGTCTGGCTCTGGTCTAACTTGGCTTTGAAAATATTACGCAATGTGTTCCTTTATTGTGGGCAGCATATTAAATTAGTCTTTGATGCAAGTGCCCCTTTGAAGTATGTTTAAAATTTGCCATTTCAAGCAAACAGCAGCCCCCTTGTAAACTCTGACCTGGATAGACGAATAAGAATTCATAATGGGTTGTCCGCATGTCATTAGGAAATGTCAGTGCCTTTCAGTAAACTGGTAAATCTGGTGATAAATCATAACCGGCATTCTGTTTCTGTTGTGATCTCTTAGCAGAGCTTTTTGAGTGCTACATTCACAAACGCCTTTGTGTGCAGTTGTGTTTCTGTCAAAATAGGCTTGGCTCACATAAAAATTTTGGGGGGGGGGGAAATCGGGGGAAGATTTGGACCCCATCGTCCCACTCGAGCCTGCTTCCATCGCTGCCCATAGACGTAGCGATGTGGGTGCCTCACAAACAGAAACGGTTGAATTAAAATAACACATACAGTAGAAAATACCCTGGCCTTCGATTAAAAAACACAAGTTGACAAATGCCAAATTTGCTCCCTAGGTAACATGTCACACGTGTGCTAAAAGCAGCCCTTAATTTTCAGTTACAATTTCTCTTATCCAAACTATACAGGAAACATCACATCATTTTGGGTGCTCAGTCAGTATGTGCTAGAATGTGCAAATTTTCCCAGGGAAGGGAAGGTTTTAAATGCTGTTTTCGTCGAGTGCAGGTGCCGCGTACGGTCACACACGTCAGCCCACGCGTCCTCACCGCCTCAGAGAGAGAGAGCCACTCAGGCGGTGATCTTCTTCTTGGGCAGGTGGGCGTTGGTGATCTGGTTCATCACCACCAGCGCAGGGAAGAGCGGCAGAAGCAGGAAGGCGTACCACAGCAGGCCCTTGACGGTGGCCTGAAACCAGTCGGTGAACATGGCCAGCACCACGGTAACGGTTGCCAGGAGATAGGCCAGCAGCCCGCAGGTGGCGTGGTAGAGCCGCAGGCGGCCGTGGGAGGAGACGTGGAGCAGCTCGGGGAAGAGCAGGCAGAGGCCGCAGGCCGCCTGGAGCGTGGTGGCCACCAGGGTGCCCACGCCCAGCAGGCTGTGCCAGGTGGCCAGGTGGGGGCGCTCCAACGCCCGCTTGCTGGCCACCATGAAGCCCAGGCCGGTGGCCCCGCCCAGCACCACCAGGGCCTGCAGGAACCAGTGCAGGCGCACCTTCCCCTTACGGGACTTAAAGCAGAACGGGGAGCCCTCCGTGGAGAAGAGCAGGATCCCCTCAGTCATGCACAGACAAAACTGAGAAAGAGAGAGAGAGAGAGAGAGAGAAATGAGAGAGGGGGGGAGAGGGGGAGGAGGAATCAGAATCATGAACGGGGCCAATGAGAAGAGGGAGGGAAGAAGATGAAAAGAGGGAGAAAATGGAAGATGAGGCCGTAGAAGGGCAAAGGGAGAGTGGAGAGAGAGGGAACAGGAGGTAGATTACATTATGTCAGTATCAATTGCATGAAGTTGAACGGCACTGTAGTGTGCAAGATTTACAGTCGGCTCGCATTGTAACGCGAGCTGAGGGTTACAGGCGTCCCCGAGTCCGCTAGAGCCGTGCGAGGATGAATGGGCTTCAGTAGCGCACTCACTGCGTACAGTAAGACACTGTGCAGTTCAGGCCCGGACAGCGCGCTGGAACACTGGAAACGGTGCCCTAGTCTCGGCCTTGAGATCGCCGCAAATCACGAACCCTCAGGCGTTTCCTTATACATGAGAACAGGAGACGCTCTGGCTTACGGCCCACGCGCCCTCCGAGCCAAACGAAATCAATCCGTCGTGCCGAAACGCAGAGGGCGAGGCTGTCTCCAGCCTGGGTTTCGGTGTGTGCGATTCATTATTCACGCGGCAAAAATGCATAATTCATCCGCTGGCCACAAGTTAAAACACCAGGCTCTTGGGGGTGGTATCTGGATGTCCGAGCACCTGCCCTTTTGATTTGATAAAGAATGTGTCTGTATTATTGTTGCTGTCATCAATTCGTTCATTTTTAATCACTAATGTTGTTAAAATATATTTTGTACAATAACTAGGTCTTGTAATTCAATTTTTCTGGGTTGTTGTGCACTGTTCTTACTTTCAGCACCTGCCCTTCAAAAGGTCTCTGCGTGGCTCTACTACACTCTCGAACACACATCTGCACAATGCTTACGCACATGGTAAGGATGTGATGGGGACAGCCTGAATTGTAGGGGATTAGACCTGGGCAGGGAACAACATTGCTTATGTCAGCACGAAAATATGGATAACTTTGAATCGTGGAATACTAATTGGTGTGTAGATGTTAACAAAATTATATAGACAAGATATTAATATTTTGACGTAAGGACTATGAAAACTAACATTTGCTCCCTTGGACTTGGAAGTCAAACACGGGTCCATTATCTGTACAGGCAAAAGTCTTCCTTCTGATCTAGCCTTTTTGTGAGCTGTGACCCACCAGTTCAAATGTCAGCTTGTAGTCGGCAGGACTGCGTACCTCTGCTTACGCGACGTTAATTTAGAAAATTGAGTTTGTGGCTTTTGCTCATAAAAAAACTCTGGATATAGTATTGCGCATTAGGCTCATTGCGCGTGGAGATACTTACAGAGATGGACATGCATACAGGGTGCCAGGAGAAGAGACCTGGAAGACAAAAACCATTAATAATTAGGAAGTGTAATAAGCCTAGTGTTAATATAAAACTGCTTTAAAATATTAAAACATTTTGGTGCGGTAAACTGCTACAAATTAAACAAAATGCTGGTTGACTTTATGACATGAAATTGCTTCAGTGGATGTCGTGTGTTGTCAAAGCTTAAAAGTTCTGATGACAAGAAAGAAGGCGGAGGCGTAGAGCGGAGCATGAATAATCCATGAACTCTCTAAACTGGGCCTTTGTTAACGAGCGGTGCCGTCACTCTCCGTTGACGTCTGGCTTTGTAATTCCTGTCCAAGCTTTGTGTTGTCTTTTATGGTTTAGAAAATGGCTTTCTGAAGTCTACCCTCCCACAGAAACTGGAATAGAGCACTGTCGGGTGTTTTAAAGTCGATGCAGCTTAACTCTAAAACCGAGCTGGAAACGCACAATTGTCAAGGGAAAAGAACTCGTGGGAAGAAGTTCCAGTAACATACAAGTTCTACCTAAAAACTATTTCTAAACTCGCAATTATAAAATACGCAGACATATTGCCTGTTTTATTCACATATTGTACGTATCATTTAGCTAATTCCCCATGCGTAAAAGTGACACAGAGCATGTAAAATCGTGTAATATTGTAAATTAAATGCTCAGATTGCTGAAGAAAAAACATTTTCGTACAGCATAATGTAAATTTATCGTACTAAAGTCGATGCTTTCCGCATTATCTTCTGCCTATGGCTGTCAGCCACAATTAGCTACTATTAGGCTACAAACAACAACAATAAGATAGTATGCAAACAATTGTATTTTTTTATTTTCGTAAATGAAAATGAGACGCAAACCAACTTACTTGTTCCTGGTCGGGAAAAAAGACACATTAATATCGTAAATCCCAAGGAGGCGACGTGTGCAGCGATCACGGCCACTCTCCGCATCCACACATAGAGCCAAAACTCGCTCATCCCTAAGCCCTCGCCGACCGGACTGTACTCTACGTCCGTCCGCATCGTTCACTGTAGTGGTACTGAAGACAGTTCAGCTGGGGTATACATTGTAGGCTACCACTGGAGCAGCCGGCGCGCGTAGTGACACTGAAAATGCTAGCGCATGATCACAAAACATCCAAAATCTCTGCTGTTTAACACCTATGTGGAATAGCCGGTCGTCGCTGAGTCTATACAGCTAACGCAACTGTACGCTTAACCTGTCTAAATGCGTTAGATAACGTCTATCCTGAAACTGCAATGGGACCAGACGGTTAAGAGTGCAAAGTATTTAGCCATAGTTGTCTGACTGTGATGCAGCATATCGTTTAAAATACGAAGTAAGGTGCATCGACACCTCTAAGATATCCTGAAACCATTGCAGTTCTGCAAGGTTCGTGAACGGCTTTGCTGAAGTGTTCAAATCCGTCAGCCAGGGATTAGTGTATATCTCCGTTGTCGGCGTTTGGATTAAATATACATCAGTACTATCCCGAGTTCTCAAGGGCATCACATTCCAATAGCCACATCGTACAGTCAGGTATACTTTTTTCCGCCTTATCTCTGCTACCTGAAACATAATACGAATTCAGATGGCTTTTTAAAAACCCACTTCCTGGAGACGACGGGGGATGGCATAGGCTACAGTTGCTTGTGGACCTAAAAAAAATGGACCTACGTCATAGACAAAGCTACACTTCGCCCTTGATGAGGGAGACATCTATTGGCGACTTTGTCAGGGATGTACAGTAGGCTACTTCAGATAGCCTATTGGAGACTTAAGATACACGACTCCTGGAATGCGTTTTTAGATAATTATCAATTGTTTAAATCTGTTCTTTAACGCAGGGAGTGACCGTCATTGGAAACGTTCACACGCTTGCTTTTCAATAACCCCTCGGTTTAAATGTAGCCTAATTACTTGAACAAGGAAATCGTGTAAATACATGAAAAGGTAAATATATTGTAGATAATCTCTAGTATTATGACACATTCAGTTCGGCATGTTGTCAAACAAGGTCTAGGGGTGTGACAGAACTCGGTCATCAGGCTTGTTTTTAGATTAATATAAAGCTCTGTATCTATTGGTTTGCCCATCCTCTGCATGTTCCCTGCCATTTACTCCAACATTACTTCGACATGATTTAAGTCAATCTTGACAGAAAACTCACAATCTCGGTAACCAGCACCTAAACCCACACCCGCACCCTTTCTACTCACTGCTATCTCAGAAAAGGTTTTATGTCATTCGCATAGTCTGGATTGCCGGCTGGTATTTAGACAAGGCACTTTTATACACGTTCAGTCACTTATTTTTTGACAGGCAGAGCAGTAGAAGCTCCAGTGAAGTCAGAATGAGAACACGGACGACTTCAGGTGTTGAGGATATTTTAATCCATTCTCATATATCAATTCATTTTCTTCTGTTTAGCAGCATCACGGGTAGGTCTTGAGGTATTTCGATTTTTACAAACGCAGGCGATCACGCATCCGTTTGTCAGTCACGCACGCACACACACACACACACACGCGCGCACACACAGGACTTCAGCACTCAGGCGTAAACACTCTTCTGTGGTCCCGTGTCCTCAGTCAGTGGCAGTAGACTGCCGCAGGCTTCTACTCCTGGTGTCTCGTAAGGCAGGCACTCTTAGTGGTGCAGTTTTGGCTGTTAAGGGAGAGAAGGAAGCAGACATTTTGTTAGTCATTTCACACAGCCCTCACACAGGAGAGCTTCCGACACCAGCTTTCAGCAAGCAGCCCTCGATAAAATTGCAGTTACTCATCGCTTTCTCTTTCAGCAAAATAATGGATATGTTTGTAGGAACTTAAAAATGCCAATTTACAGTTTTAGTTTAAAATAATAAGGAAATGTTCTGAGAACACTAATCCCTTCATTTGTTTTGGTGTCTCTGTTGTTACACCTTTCAAGAAAAACTGGAGATTTAAAAACAAAAACAATATTTTTAATACAATTTATAAGCTTGGCCATTTGTTAGTACTCACCGTTAGTAAATTACGATATTGTGTGTGGGTGATTTAAGTGCAGGCCAGGGGTTTCCAATCTGTTCCGAAAAGGACAGACATGGATGCAAGGCTTTGTTTGAGTTCTACTTGTCAAGGTCTTGTCAAGGTCTAGAATCAGGCGTCGTAGTGCCGGGCTAGAACAAAAACCTGCACCCACGCCGGCTCGTTTCGGATAAGGCTGGACACCCCTGATGCAGGGCATTTCTGTCCTCTGATAACGCTCAGTATGGTGGGTAAAATTGGCCAGGCGGGCTCCGTGTTAAAACCGATGCCCGCTCTCCCAGCGAACCCACCTTCTGCGTGCCGAGCTTCTTCTCCAGGCCTGTGGAGAGCGCTCCCCCCGTACCGTCCTTCTTCCAGGAGAAGAAGCCGGAGTGAGAGGAAGAAGGCATCCTGTGAATTTTGGGGGGCGAGGGACCGCCACCTTTGCACGTCCTGCCCAGGCCCTTGTGGTCGTAGCTGACGGCCTTGCTGTGCACCCCGGAGTCACCCCCTCGGCCCCGAGAGGCGGGGTCGGGGGACAGACGGACGGGAGGGGGGGCGCGCTTGAACAGCCCGGGGGAGGGCGAACGAGGCTCTGCCTGCGTCCGCGGTTTGCGTCCGGGCGAGAGAGAGCCGTTGATTGGTCCGTGAGGGGAGGGGGCCGTCCTGCCCGAAACGGGCAGCCGACCCGGTCCCTGCGGTACGGGGGTGCCAGTGCTCCGCTCGTGGCGGGGCGAGCCGTCCTCGTGAGGGGACGCCCTTCTCTTGCGGGACGGGGTGCCGTGCTCCGCCTGCCTGAGGCGCGTCTGCTGCTTGCTGGGCCGGCCCACGGGGTTACGGGGGCGGGGGCCCACGCCCGAGGGCGAGGGGGCGTTGGCAGGGACGGGGGACGCGATTGGACGGCCGCCTCCTGTGCTTTCGGAAGGGCCACAAGCCGTGCCAGGGCTCGGGGAGCAGTTCTGCGGACGCACCTCCTTCCCACCCCCATTGGAGGAGGAGGAAGTCCTGAAGGAGGAAGCGCTGTGATTTCCCACCCCTCTGGCAGTGCTGACTGTGGAATGCTGGGAACTGTAGTCAGTGCTGGCAGTGACCGAGGGCCTGACTGATGTGCGCTGGGACTTGGCGTCTGTCGCTTGAGGCATTTTCCTACAATTGAACAGAAATCACCAGTAACATTAGGATCGCACACTAACCCCAGACACCGACCAATACGAGAGTGTGTTATAGTTCTAGTTTATATCAGGGATACTCAAATCTGATCCCTTAAAGTCAGTAGTACTGCTGGTTCTCTTTTCCGTATGACAGTCCAATGTCCAATAATGTCACCTATCAGGTGGCATTAGTTGGTGCGACAGGTGTGCATCAGTCCCTGATTAGAGGGCAGGAATGGAAACCAGCAGCACTAGACGTGAGTATCCCGGGCTTCTATCAAGCAGAAAGCAGGGAGAAAGAGAAAGAGGCAGCTCACCTCCACAGGTGGGCACTGAGGTGCCGCTCCACCATGGCACTCACAGCAGACCGCAGGTGGTGCAACCGTCGGTCGAAGGTGAAAACGCCGCGGCCAATGGCGTGGCTGCCGAAGGAACAGAGCTGTCGGGGGTGGGGTGGGGTGGGGGGGGGGGGGAGGAGAAGGTCACATGTAAACACAACTAAGGACAGCCGAAATGGTCTCAGAGACTGACTCAAAGGCGTGAGTACACTATGCTTCAATCATGCTGTCAATGCTTTAAGTGGTGCACTCCATTACTTCTAATGAAAAGGTGAAGACATAGACCCATAAGGATTATTCTGTGCTCAGGGTAGAATATTTTGCAGGATTATAGGACAATGCCCCCATTTATTTGAATATTTATTGTGGTAGTAATCTAACATACATATTGTAAGTTAAGAGAACTAATCTATATATATGTTAATATGTATAATGTGTGTGTTTTTAAATTTCAGCCATGCTTGACTAAACTGGTTTTGGTATTTGACATTGCCTTAAAATTCACATCAAGCATTTTACCATCATCTCATAGACCACAAAAAAAAGACTCAACTATGGGAGCTTGAGGCAAGGGAAATGTGGAAATAACATCGTCCGCCATCTTTCAACATGTTAAAAAGATCAGAACAAAGATAAAGATGCTCAAGAGCCCAAATTCTCATGCTTTTTTTATGTAACAGTTCTTCCACATCATTAGGAGTAATTCATCAATACATTAAGGAGCCCCTTCTCACATAGCAGGTCATCACAAGCATTGAACTCAGGGGGTTTGTATCAACACCTGTAGGCTGTTTCATTTCTCTGTAGGCACTGGCACAGGTTGTCCTCTAGTGGGCATGGTTGTGCCATAGTGTCACAAAGTTCACAGAGCTGGTAATGAAAAGCCTTGTGAAGTCGACGTCTTGCCATACCGCCAGTGGTTTGGGGTGCGCCGGGGTGGAGTGCCAGTCGGGGGGCTCCTCCTGTCCCTCCCCCTCGCTCTCCTCGCTTGACAGTCGACTGTGGGCAGGAGGCGAAAGGGGCTGGGCTTCCTGGTCCTCCGGGCGAGCCCTCTCCTCCTCAGGGGCACTCTCCGAGGACGTCCTGGACCTGCTGCTATTGGATGAAACCGGCACATCAGAAAGCCTGGTCCTGCTGCCATTGGACCAAACCAGCGTATCAGAGAATCTGGACCTGCTGCTATTGGACCAAAACAACATTATCGGATAGCCTGGACCTGCTGCTATTGGACCAAACCAACGTATCAGATAGCCTGGACCTGCTGCCACTGGACCAAACCAGCATATGAGACAGCAGGACCTCTCAGTCCACCCTGTTACAGTAAGCACCAACGTTTGGCGATGCGATTCCGCACCTGAACACTGTGCTTTTGCCGAGTTGCCTTCTGCAGTGCGGGGGCCCCGTTTTGTCCCCGGAAGGCTCGGGGGCGGGCAGGCAGGCCTCCGCCCCCTCCCGGGATTGGGCGGACCACTCCCGGGCCTTGGACCCCATCTTCAGCTCCGCGACCAGCTGGTCAAAGTTCTTGCTTCTTCCCAGCACCTTGCGTCGCTGATGGATGGAGTGGATCTGAGCAAAAAGGTAAGAGAGACCCCGTCAGCCCGAATGAATCCGCATCGTCATCGCGTGTTCTAAGAACTCCAGTGGCCTAAAGCACGGGGACGCTGCCTGAACTGGCTTTGTGTGTTCCACCGCTTTAGGGAATAGCACACGGGAGTCCATTCTCTCTTACGGGACCTACATTTATACAACTTCCCTCCATTGCTGCAGGTCTGCGACCGGTGCGTACAGCTCGTCTCCTGAGAACAGCAGACCATGGTAAAACGGGTCGGCAGTGTAGTGGTTAGGAAACTGCACTGCCGTTGTACCCTGGAGCAAGGTACTTATAACCTAGATTGCTTCAGTAATATATCCAGCTGTATATTACAAGATTTGTATGTCAAATGCAAGCAGCTCCTAAAAAACATGTTAAGAGTCCCATTTGCCTCCTTGGCCTTATTTTCCCCCTTTTTCATTAGGTTTCCTGTAACTGGACGGTGACCACGCTTCCTGTAGGAGAATGGTGACCACACTTCCTGTTTTCACTCAACCCTGTTTCCCAGAAACGGAGGGATACGCTCACCCAGGTTATCTCCAGGTCATGTGCACTTTGTGCTACCATTTCATTGACTAAGCTGATCCAGTGCTGGAAATCAAGACAGTTCCAGCTCTTATCTTAAAGTTAAACCCAGCTCCCACAGGAAAGGCTTACATGTAGAAGCCCCTGCACTGACGGTGTTCCCAGGCCACCACAGGGCCATAACCCTTAAATGCTCGTTATTGCTCTGGGACAGGTGGCCTTTTCTTTTTCTTTGGTTTCGCTTAGCTGTGGCCAGTTTGTGTACATCAAGCAATACAAACAGGGTTCTACAGTGCTCCCATTTTAGGAGCGTGTACACCTGAAAATTCATGTGCTCTCACGGGAAAAATTAATTAGGAGCACCTCTACTAGTTGGAATGCATTTGTGTGCTCCTAAATTTTTCAACTTAGTAGCACATGTGCTCCTTGGGGGGAAAAAAAAGTTAGCTTAGAGCTGTGATAAACCCTATGAAAATCACATGCACCTACTGCACTCTGAATGCAAGCTACCACTGAAATGAAATAATGTTGAGTTATGAAGTGGAGAAGGAGGGGGAATGTTACATTGCAAGTCAGCAGCCGGGTACACAGCATCTTCCTCTCTGGGTCCAGCACCCCACAGTGCTTGTCCAGATCACATTCTTTCCCTGAGAGAAAGAATGCAAGACAGACAGGTGTTTCAAAAAGCGTTTCCTAGGCCTTCGTTTCTACTGCAGTCCGCGAGGCGACCGACTGCACTGTGGTCTATGCCCATGCCCATTAACCATTTCCCGCCCCCGGTCTTAATGTTGTTCTGCGCAGTTCAAACAGAATGCGCAGCTGAGGGAACATGCACAGTACAGCAGGGGGGAGAGGACAGGCAGCTCCCGTGCAGAAACGGGGCCGCCGCAGACTTACTGGACACTTTCTTGTAGGTTCTGGGTCCGCGGAGTGGGGCCAGGAGGTTGGGGGAGCGCCCCGGCTCCCCCCGGCGCTGGAGGGGTTTCTCCGAAGGGGGTGTGGTGCCGGGCGGAGTGCCCCCGTGTGGCCAGGGGGGGTCCCTGAGGCTGGGGGCCGGGGACTCCGGGGGCGAGTCCGAAGGGGGGGGCTGCTTGATGTTGCAGTTGCTGGGAGGGGCCGCCTGGGACACCCTGTCCGAAGGTGAGACGTTGGATGGAGATGAGAGAGGCACATAGAGAGAGTAGGGACATTAAGCACAGAGAGGTCTGAGAATGCCTCTCCTTTAAAATTGTGCCAGATTTCAGAGGGAAATCTTGAAATTGTTTTTGAAGGGAGGAAAAAAGCGCTGAAGAGCTACTCACCAGCTAACACAAAACGTTCTCACAATGTAACTGTAATGCTCTGTGAATGTTACAACGTTGCCACTACATGGCAGCAACATTTTGAGAACGTGTTGTGTTAGCTGGGCGGGGAACAGTCACTTCCTGTGAGCAAATGTCACTTTTAGAGGTGTTGGGTTCAACAGAGCGCAACGCACTTCATAGGCACAAAGCAATGCGTTAAATCGCAGTTGATTTTCAGCGCTATTCGACTGTTTAAAAACACAGTAAATCTAAGGGTTTCTGAGCCTTTTATGACCTTTTTCCACCCCAAACATAGCCTGTGGTTAGCTCCTTACCCAGCAGCCACCTCCTGGGCCTTGCCGTGTCTGTACTGGGGTGCAGTCAGGAGGGGCTGCGGCGGGGCGCGAGGGGGTCCCGCCCCCTGGTGCCTGCCGTCCCGTGCCGCGTGGGACGTCCCGTGAGCGGATGGCGGCCGGGGCCGCTGCAGGGGGGCGTGGAGGCGGCCGTGCGGCTTGCAGAGGGGCCCGTGTCGTCTTTCGCAGTGCTTCTCGAAGGCCTGCGGCTTCACCACCTGTCCGCAGTGGCTGCACACCACCAGGTAGAAATCATCCTGCGCCGGGCATTGTCCGAACACTGACATATCTGCGAGAGCGCAAACGTCAGGGGGAGAACGCGCGGTTACTCGGTGCCTGGAGCATTCCCAACACATCCCCAACGCATTCCCGACACATTCCCGAGGAGTAAAGGGAAGTGCAGGACTTGTGTTTCAGTTAATCTCCACTGCTTATTGTCATCACCTGCCCAGCTCAGACACACAGCCTTCTGAAGCTAGTAAGCAGCATGACCTTCTCGTGTGCCGGAGATTTCCCTAGACTTTCCCTAGGCCACATGCATAATTAATGCTCTAAATGGATGACAAACACATAGATAGTCAACAAATTCCAAGTGCAGGACTGATTAGGAAACGATCTGCACTACGACGATAGAACATCACACTCTGGGAACTGAATGTAAAATGTAAAGAGGGATTTTATAAGGTTAGGCTGTGCCCATTTCTCATTAGGTTTCCCACAATCCATTGCATCTCTTCTTTGACACGCCTGTGATTTCAGTGTGCACAAATATGGACCAGCACAGAAACATCCAGGCAGAAAGACGCTTGTTCCAACAGAGCACACACACAACACTTCACCCCAAAAGGCTAGCGTCTTCGTCTAATCCATAAAATCCTGAAAGTGAGCACACTCAGTTCCCCCGGGGTAGTGACAGATCATTTAGAAAAGGCTGTAGAGGACAGATGTGTGTCTGAAACCGAGTTGTGCCCAGACTACAGGTAGATGTGGAGATATCAGATACCAGGGAAACGCAGGAGGCTGTAGTCTATCACAGCTGCTCTGGCAGACAGAGCCTGGCGCTCCCCAGTCTGGGGGTGGGTGGGGGGAGTGGCACAGAACCCCCCCTCCCCTCACACACACACAGTAGGGCCAGCTGATATGTGGCCCATTCAATGTTCAAAAACCCCAGCGAAAGGGGGCACAAAAAGGGGAAGGACTGGGATTTTGGACTAGCTCTTTTCTGATATTAGACAGCTCCTTTTTGGGCTGCGTTTGATTATTACAGGCTAGGGGATTTTTGCAGCATGAGAAGGTCAAGTGCAATGACGCAATCAAGCAAAAACCACCAGTTTAAGTGAAGTCCCTCTATCCCCCTTCAGTGTTAGCCTCAACACAACAAGCCAAGAGTCAGCATACAAGCGACGCTAAACAACTGAAGCGGTTAGCACAAGCACTGGTCAAATTACATTATCCACCAGTGTCTATATGACTCCTTGTAACAATACTTTGCTGCTACACATTGGGATGGCAATGGATAATCCCAGGAAAGATGGTGAGAGTGAATGTGGCACACACCCTCCCTCTGCAGTGTCATGGTATCCATCTTTTTCTTCCCATTCTTGCTGCACTCCTCTGCATCAGATCCAGCTGAAAAGACACAATGGGGATTACACAATGGGGGCAGTTGTTCATCTTTGTGTACATTTTACAGCAGAGCTGTTCAGAGATTTATCTGAAGTGAATCTCTGCTGTGATGATGAACACACCACCATTATAAGGCCTAGTAGAATAAGCTAAACATTATACCTAAACTGGCAAACTATGAATTCACTTAATGTGCCTCACTCACAGCTAGGTGCGAGAGAGAACTACTTGTGTGAATAGCATGCAAAGTTTTTAATTGTATTTTTTTGTTTCTCATAACGGAAACCAAACGATTTCCAGCGAGCTACATGCACTGATACAAAACAGTGGGTAGTGTGCTGACTTGGGTGTGTCACCCTGTAATTCTCTAAGAAACTGTTAAAACCATCCAGGCAAACAGTCACCTAACAGTATTAAAGTCTAGGTGGGTAACGGATTTAAAGCAGCCGGATGTTGTGCTTTAAACAAATACTGAGGACGTTAGCCAGTTGTATTCTGAATAACAAAAATTGTGGCACAAGTTGCGAATAGCAGCCGGCAAGATCGCACCGGAATAAGGTTTGGGCAACTTTGTCGAGAGATGCTTATTGAGTGACTGCTTGTTCTTCGAACTATTTAGCTAGCGTTATTTACCAGGCTAGCTAGGATCACTGGTAGCAAAATGGGAAATGAAAACTTGGGGTGTGCAATTGACTTTTGGAGGGATGCCAAACAATGAGATCGACTAGCACATTCCAATCGGCATAAACATAAACCATCTCCCTCGTCTTGACAGTGAGGCACGGCTTGAGCGCTCTTCCACCACCCTAAACCCAAAAATAATGCGACGTGCAAACAACTAAAATAGATTTATGAGCACAAAACACCACCGACCGGTCCTATCCAACCATAGTCGCTATGTGGTTGGCAGGTAGGTAGCCACAGAAGCTACCCAGCAACCTAATGGTAATGCTACATAATCGGACTCCTCCCCCGGCTTCTGCATTCTCCATTCTCGTTAAAAGCTGGCTAGAAGTTATTTAGCTAACGTTAGCTGGCTAGCAATTCACACGTCTATGTTCTACTGGTACTAGTATAACACGGTCATTTGTTTCACTTTTACAAAAATGTCAGAAATCCAATACATTGTTTCCTGGAAATCAACTTGACATTTAACATGCTTCGTTACTTTTTAAACGCATGCTTTATATGCGCTAGGACCCGGGAGAGTTCCACAACTCGAGTCGACATACACATCCAGCGCTAGGACCCAGCGGGTCCTTTGTTTGGGTTATATGGTCAGGGTGCTGTGCGTTTCCGCGAAAATAAAACGTAACTTGGCCTCAGTTCCAGTTGAAATGGCGCATTGTTCATGCCGAAACCATCACTTACCATCCGACACGAAAACATTTGCTCTTTCTACCCAGGAACTCCAGCTTTGACCCACAAAATCATCGAGACTGGGGACCCGCCGATCCAGGGCAGCCATTACTGCTACTGCGCGTTCACGCACCGCCATCATCACTGCGCGAGCACGAACCTTACGTCATCTGTCGCGTTCCCGCCAGTGAAGAATTACCTGCGTGCGCAGGCACAACGTGGAGATGGGTGGGAGTCTTTGATGGTGGAAGCACGAAGTTATCGAGCAAGAGTCCACATATGGAAGCCACACATTGATAAGGTAGAAAAGTATTGTTCTTACTGTTTCATGCATTGTCCTTCCCACTGTAATGAACTAGCAAGACCTTGTGAATAATACCTCATGTTAACAATTTACTGTGTAACAAAAATGGCCACACTATTGAACCTTTCTTTGAGTTGGCTGCTGGTTGAATGTAGATGGCCCACTCCTCTTGTAGGGATGTTTGAGTCACATCCTGCATGTGCTGGACATAACTCAGCTGCATAATTTATTTTTCCCCAATCTCTAAACCAGGGATACTTAAATTTGGCCCACAAGGCCAGGAGTACTGCTAGTCTTCTTTTCTATGTGATTCTACCTTGAGACTGTTGAATAAGTTGGTCGACAGTTGATTACTCTTGCCTGGTAGAAAGGGACAAAACCTACAAACCAACAAAAGCGATTTATTGGTCTATTATTGAATGGTCAGCAGCACTAGCATTCAATAAATAGATATAATTAGTGAAATGAATGAATGTTTAAGTGGAATAATGAAATGGGGGCAGCATGGTGGTGCATTGAGTACCACTGTTGCCTCGCAGCAAGAAGGTACCAAGTCTAAATCCAACGGAGGACCTCTCTGCGTGGAGTTTGCATGTTCTCCTCATGTCTGTGTGGGCCTCCGCCGGGTACTCCAGTTTCCTCTCATAGTCTAAGAATGCAGGCCAACTGGTGACTCAAAATTTGCCTGTAGGTATGCATGGGTGCATGAATGGTGTGTGGGCCCCGCAATTTGAAACCTGTGTATATGGTGTATACCTGCCTCTATTCCACTGCATGATGGGATAGGCTCCCCCCACAATCCTGGTCAAGAATAACGGGTTAGAAAACGGTAGATCTCGCATAACATTCCATGTAAAGCCTTAGCAAGGGGGGAATGCAGACAGTTTGAACACTAAATACAATCTCGATTAAAACCGCCACTTAACCATGCACTTATGCACTTTTTTGAACGTCGCTTTGGATAAAAGCGTCTGCCAAATGAATGTAATGTAACCAGTCACTGTTGTTATTTATATATACATCATAAACCTGAACCACGACATTTCTGAAAGACATTTGTGCTACTAGGGGGCTTATTGCAGTCATTCTGGTAATAAGAACCGAAGGAAAGCTTATTGAGATGATGATGTGAACTGAATCTTGGGAAAACTCAAGAGGTTCATGCAACATGAGCACACCCACGATACCATTGCCTCAAATTATTCAAAAGCTAATTCTATCAGAAAACGCTGTTTCTGGTCAGTGTAGTTTGTACATAGACCGTGAGTTAATAGATCCATGGTCTAGTCTATTGTGATGGGGGAAGGTGTGGTGCCAGTGGAGCTTGGACACAACAGACAAGAACAATTTACCCAACAGGCCCTCCATTATAAATGTTTTCTTCAGCGGGCCAGAGGTGCGGGAGTGACAGTAACGCTATGCTGAGGCTAAGATAGGGATTGCCAAGTTTGCCCGGGTTCTATAATAACCCACAACCAAGCAGCTGTCCTGTAATATTTTACAGCTGTTCTGTAATAATTTTTTTTTTTTGCTCATGATGGTGGCGAGTGCAAATAACTGTCGCAATCCAAACAGCCCCGTCCGATTCAGAGGAAGATCCTTAAAATAGAACTTGATTATTAAATCCATTGCTTGATTGCGTTAACAATTGATGGGAAAAAAAAGTTCAAATGAACCTGCTGTAAAATGAAAACATACTCAAATGGCGTGAACTGCATCTCCTGCCTTCCTTTTATTAAGTGCAATACAGGTAGCAGAATGATACAGTCAGTGACTTCACTAGCACAGTGCTCACTATAAACAGTCAAGCGATACATTGACATGTGTGAGACAAAATGTTACTTATAACAAGTGCAAAGCCAAAAATAAAACATTTCAATCAACTAGGTATCTTCACCTATAGGCCTATGACAAAATATAAAATACAACAGATTTAGCCAGATATGAACAATACACTTTATGATCAATTAGCCTAATTGTATGTGAAGTCAGCCAAATTGCACTTGCTTGCAGTGTAAGGTAAATAAAAAAGTTCCCTTGGTTCTTTTTTTAAAATCTTTTAAAATTTTTTCAAGACTACTTAAAATTGTTCATAAGTTCCAAAATAAATCCATATTAAGACAACTTTAAGGCATACAAGGTACTAAAAGCTTTACAAGATGCAACATTTACTGTAGAAAAAAGGAAAACATTTTCACCAGTTATTTCTTACATTCAAAAAATACAGCAGGATACCAGACCAACATCTTTCGCCACAACGCACATTGTCTTTAACTTTGAATCTCTAAATAAGTTATTACAAAATTGTTCCGTTATTTCTTCAGTGCAACACTTTTATGTAATCTTTTTCATGTGCCGGTCTGTGTTGTGTAAATAGTGGCAAATAATTAACAAATGCTTAATTGGAATTAAAGTGAAGAACTTAAAAATTAAGAATTAGATTTTTTTTTATTGATAAAGACAAATTAAGAACTCTCTTCTTCTCCCCCTACAAGTGTGCACTGAGGTAAAATTTAGCATTTTGGCACCAGTAGCCAGTTCCACACATTGAGTTTGCCCTTTGCCATTTTTTATTTCCTTATCTCTGGATAACATTAAATCAGCTGGTCTCCAGCCACTTCCTCACAAACATCACGCACTGGAGCGTGATCCGAAACAAGCACAGGAACAGAGCAGTGGAGAATCAAGCACAGTTCTTTAAGAAAAACAAACAGTATCCAGTCGTGAAATTTAGATTCCTCACTGACCAGATAAATTACCAGTGTAAAACATCTATATAAATAATGTTTCCCCAACAGATGTATTTTTCCCGCTGTTTTTTGTTTTCCCAAACAGTACAAAAGAGAAGGGAATTTAGTGTTGAGATACAAGCAGGCAATTTGTATTTCATCTGTACAAACCCAAAATAAAAACTAAAATTTGACTAGAATTCTTTTTCCAATTTGATGTGTGACAAACTAGAGCAGGAAATCAAAGACCAATGCTGATTCAAACATTTACATGACATCATTATTTGGTGATGACATTCTTTGATACAAACAGCTTTTATTTTAAATGCATTAAATTACTTCTCAAATTTACTTTCTCTTATAAAGTAAATAAAGAACGCCTTATCCATACTTCCAAAAAGTAAGCCTGTCTGCCAAGTACGGTGTTTAGATGCACTAAAATGATAATTTTTGGAGGAATATTTAATAGAAGACTACACTGTAACTGAGAGGTTTACTTTTAATACACAGTTGCAAAGAAGAGCTTTGGTCTGAAAAGCATAAAATTAAACTTGATATTCTAGGAAAAAGACTAATCGGATCATGTGGGGTCTTACAATGGTGGCACCTTTTTGCCATTATTTTCAGCTGATGCCTTATTCAGTGTGCAGTCACTGTGCACCCCACCCCTCCCCTTCGGCCCCAGGTTTGCTCTAGCACTGTATCTTGAGCTGAAACTCAGCTAACTGCACTGCAGTTGTATAGAAAATATTTGTTAAAAACTGTGGTTCCTTGATGTGTTTCTACTGTAGCCCCTCTGTGTGTGTGTGTGTGTGTGTGTGTGTGTGTGTGTTTGTGTCTGTGTGTGCGTGAGAGATGGAGAGAAGGGTTTACAACATCTATAGTTACTACGGTCCTGTTTCCTCCCCCACACTGACAGGTGGGTTGTTTGGCTTGTGGAAAGGGGTCTCTTTGTAAATGAACCAGCAGTTACTACCCCACAAGATGAGGTTGAGAAATCCAGAAATCTGCAATGAAAAAAAGAAAGTTAAAATTGTTAGATGTTCAATAAAAAAAACATTAAAACATTCCATTCTCCTGCAACCACATAACAGTAATGATCCTTTCTCGGGTGAGGTTCCCTACCAAATCACATTTACATTTTTCATGACAAACTTTTTACGGCGTGTAGCACAGTAGGTAAGGAACTGGGCTTGTAACCGAAAGGTCGCAGGTTCGATTCCCGGGTAGGACACTGCCGTTGTACCCTTGAGCAAGGTACTTAACCGAAATTCCTTCAGTATATATCCAGCTGTATAAATGGATACAATGTAAAAATGCTATGTAAAAGTTGTGTAAGTCGCTCTGGATAAGAGCCTCTGCTAAATGCCTTTAATGTAATGTAATGTAATTTAGTAAAGCTACATTATAGACATTTAGCAGATGCTCCTATTCCGAGCAACTTACAGAATTAAACTTTTTTTTTTTATTGTACATTTTTGCATAAAATCCAGTTGTATAAATGGATATACAGTGTACTGAAGCAATGTTGAAACAACGTTGACACTGCGCCCCAGAATACTGGCATGCTTTGATTGACACTTTGTGCAGACGTACACCGTTGGCGTACATCGGAAGAACGTAGTTTTCGATGAAACTGTGCAAAACAAGGTGTATGGATGTACGCGAGTAACCGTGTCATTGCATTTGGAAAGCTGTTGCTGTTGAGTCTTTTTAATGTAAATTTTGGGCTTTCCAAAAGACATGGTCCGGTCTTTATATTCTTATGGCCTAAGGGGAGGGGGGGGGGGGGGGGGGGGGGGGAGGAGCAGGAGACACAAAGAGTTTGGGTCGTGCGATGGACGTACCACAGAAGCATTGAGGCGGCCCATGGCGGGGAATGTGCCAGCGGTGCACATGTCTTTCGTGCAGTGGTCAATGGTCTTCACAAGGTTGTCAGGGTTGGTCATCGACTTGACGTCCGTTAGACCCTTGCCCCAGGCGGAAGAGGACACCAGCCACATGAAGGCGAACAGCGCGGTTAGAGCCAGGTCCTGCGGGACAGGGGAAAGGTGTCACACGGGACGTCCCAGACACCAGGACATGCACCTTCATCTCTCGGTGTACAACTGCGTTTTCACTTTGTGTGCTCCTTGTGGTTTTTCTTGGAGAAGCGTTTCAACATCCGCTTCTTTAATATTATTCTTATTAGGCCAAGAAAGCCTGAATGTTTTTAATTTTTTTCCTTCGTTGTTGTGCATACACCCAGACTCCTTGGCATCTCAAGGAGATAATGAAAAGACCTGATTATTGGGTCAATGTGCACTCTGGCCTGAACTTTATATATAGCAAGGTAGAAATTTGCTGGAGTACTGGAGTGGACTTTGAGCGCCACCCTGAGGCACAGAAGTATTATTGCATTGTAAATTTTACATTTGTTTCAATGGAAAACAGGAGATTGGGAGAAAGTACTGTTCTTTTCCGTCAATAAGTGAGCTCTCAACAGCTTAAAAAAAATACAATGTCAGATTTCTACCCATGAGGGGTACTGACATTTTCATTCATTACAAGTGCATCTGTGAATGAGTGCTCACATGAACAAGTAGCTTGCTACACTGGTTTGGATCAGTCAGATATACAATCCTGATCTGCGTAATTTTTTTGTGTAAAATCACATAATTATAGGAAGTGGTGGGTATAACTAGAGGCACTTTCAGAAGGAGGATCAGCGAACATTGCAAGTACTGTAGACCAGGGGTGTCCAATCTTCATCCCAAAAGGGCTGCCGTGGGTGCAGGCTTTTTTGTTTTAGCCCACCACTACACCTGATTTAACTAATTAATCTTAAACTGAAGAAGTGAAGACCTTGATGAGTAGAATCAGTTGTCTTCGTGCTAGGCTAAAACAAAAACCTGCACCCACATTGACTCTTTTCGGGTAAGACTGGGACACCCCCCCCTCCTGTTGACTCACGATCATAGGACCCCGTGAGGTCTCCCGGTACACGTGCTGGTAGCCGAGGTAGAGCACCAGGGTGGCGGTACAGTAGAGGAACCCAAAAACCCCGATGCACACAAAGAACTCTGCCGAGGAGGAGTAGTCATTCTGGAGGAACATCTTCATCGGCTTGTCGGGGTCGCTGCAGTTTGGGAAGTCGTACCCGTAGCTTGGAAGCCTGAAGGAGTGAACGCAACATCAGATCCCACTGTTTAAATGCAAGTTATAAAAATATAACGAGACACTTAAAACACATAGCCTTATGTCTGGATATCATTATCATACGCAGTTAAATGTTTTAAAACAGCATTCAGTTATCACAAAAAAAAACATCTCCACACATTTAAAAAAAATGCATTTCTGTTTTCCGGAGGGGTAACTGTTGCCTACATTTTCATAATAAATGTAGAACAAGGCATTATATTGTATAAAACACATAATCTACCTGAAAGGGTAGGCAAATTTAGCCTCGACAGAGACAGGCTTCTGACAATTCACAGTAAAGCTGGTAGTCCCAGTGTATCCCCCAGTGGTAGCAAATGCAAATATACTGAAGACCTGAAGACAGACGGACATAGCCATGAATAAAAATGATACCAGATATTGCATAACACGCAAATAGCAAGTCTGTGTAAAAAGAACATCTTTAGATTGGACAGAAACAAAATTTTGATGAGAATCAGTACATTTCTGTAATCACAGTAAATGATTTCCCTTCGTATAAGCAATGCCCTTCTAAACTTAAAATATTACAGGTATTCCATCCACTGACAGCCTCCTTTCAAATTCCTGTCTTGAACTATCATTGCTGGTTGTTTCCCAGCTGAGTTTTTTCAAAACTCTACATCAGTGTTCTAGCATTCCATCGCTTTCAATCACCAGTAAGTGATTGTTACATCGGCATTAGAATGTTCAGTTAAGAACATTCTAATCACATATTTGTGATCTTACACCATAAAGGGTTAAGCCACCAACACAAACACAAGATGAAGAGAAGGAAAGTGGTCAAAGGGCCAAGAAGAAAATAATGAAGATTAATGAAATATATAACAGTTGGTACAACAATGGTACAACAATTGGTACAACAATGACCTGAAGACACCTCTCGCTCCGCTCCACCCCCCCCCCCCCCCTCCACCACCACCACCACCACCTGCACCTCCACTCCCAACGATTTCCTGTAGAGTTGGTTTTGTAAACACATCACCAGTAAACATACCTGCAGTGAAGGTCAATTTTAAATTTTATAAAAATGAAATTGGAAGTGTGAACTCTAGTAGCAAAATGGGCACTCGCACTGAAAACTAGGACCTTTGCAGTTGTGTATTTTTTTTTTCCCCCTCTCTCCGATGTTCACCTGCAAGGATAGAGGGGAAGGCCGCAAAGTCCCCGGCCCTCTGTGTGCATCCCGTCCGGGCTTCCCCCCTTCACGAAAATACCCAAACCGCTCGGCTTTCCCCCCGCAGCTCCTGCCTCGCCCTCTTCCTCACAGGAAGCTCTCTCTATGGGACCACTGCACCGGGCTCTTTTAAGTGTACTTTTGTAGTCACTGATTAATGCTAACACTTGCTCCTATTTCACTGTGGTGCTTGGAAAGAAAAGCTAGTGTCGTGGCAACAATATGTGCTCTACACAGTTTTTGTTTCCCCTGTTACAGGTGTAATGTATGATCTTGTTTACTTTGGAGAGAACATTCACTGTTTTCACCGTCATTTAAATTCCAAGCAGCAAAATTTTTTAAAAAATATGTATTTTAGTGGTCTTGGCTAGCCATATTTGTATTTGAGTGTACATAGTCATTCTTATTTTTTCATGAAAGCACTTAGTTGACAAGAGTTATCAGTGAATTTGCTGTGATAACACCTACATTTTCCCCAAACCCTAAACAAGGTTTTGTCTTTTGTTTTTCAACTGAAGGCTTCACCATGAACAGTATCCTACCACTTTCTCTGAAAGTCCCTATCTCACCTCATTTGAATGTGTAAATGCAAAAATCAGTCTGCTAAATTATTTGTATCAAATGATGGCAAGTTACAACCAAAACCTCATGCATTCTTTACAGAGCATATACTAATGCCAGGCTATTACAAAGCAATACTACCACATTTCCTACTATTGTTAATCTAACACAGCTCTGTTTCTCCATGTTCATATAACAGTGGAAATAACTTTCAGTGCAGAGGGAGGAACAACCTGTAAAGTGTCAACCACAACCCCTATCAGGGTCTTGCATAGGTAACGTTGATAAACTCTTAACTTTTAATGCTTGGCTATAATGAACACCATTTACTTCCTGTCTTTGGGACCATGTTTCCTCACACCATAAATGCCCCAAAACCTCCACAGGCAATGGAAAAGGGCTAGGTCACCTAGTTACGTTTGTGGGTTTATTCAACTGACTGAGCTGTGCCTTGACTGTGGGCAGAATGCAAATTCAAGTACACATTGGCACGCATGTTAAATCTGTGAGGAGATATCCAGAGAGGGGAGAAAAGATCATTTTACACCACACAAGTTGGATGGAAAAAATGAATCACCTTTTTTGTGCCACAAGCCCAGCCTTGTAATAAAGGTGAAGCTATCTTAATGGACAGAGTTCAGTGTGATGTCATGCACTACAGTCAGTGGGTAATAAGCATGGAAGACCAATCATGTTGCACCACGTCAGACAGACTTGCCCCAGTTGAAAAAAAGCCTGATTCTAACATTACAGTGCAGAAGAGTTTTTTTTTTTTTTTTTTTTCAACTTCCCCCCCCCCCCCCTCCTGAGTGGGGCAACACCCTCCCTGCAAATAAGCCATCTCAACTGTACATCCCTGGCTCATTCACCAACACTGAGCATTCTGCTTCTCATTGACTCCTTATAAAAATACACCTTCTCCAACTCGCCGTCACAGTGGGATGAAAATAGGAAGTGTGTGTGCGTGTGTGGAGCGAGAAATCAGCTGGTCTCATCTGGAGAATTCGGCACTACCATTTTTGCTGACAACAGGACTGTATGCCTCTACTCCACTAGCACATTAGCCCAAGTGCTCGGCGCCACTTCAGTTTGAATAGAAACTGAATTGAAACCCGCACCATGCTTGTACAGAGAGCCTGACGGTGTGTGTTACTGGTTTAAGGCATTATCATGGTTTCAGTCCATGAATCCATTTTGACCAATATTCTCTTGAGTCTTTTTCAGTCACAGCATATGTAACTGCTGAATATAGTCTTCTATTTCATTTTACAGTAATTATATTTTTTGTTTCACGCATTGCACATAAATTAATTTAAATGTCTTAGAAACAAAAGAAAATGTATTCATGATTGTTAGCCTTACGGGAAGTTTCTTAAATTCACTTTTTACATTACATTACATTACACACTTTTAAAATTATTGTTCAGGTCTAAATTTACTGTTTTTTTAAGTCAAGTACATAGCCGCTGAATACTAATATATGAACAATATAACTATACAAAATCTTCTCTGAAAAGCAGCATATCCTCTGATACAAGCTAATGCATGCACCAGGTTCCAGCACCTTTCCTGGTAACTAGCCACACCCACTGAACAGAAAATAAGGGGGCATAGTGTAGCTCCGTATTAAACTCCGCCTGTAAGATAAGAATTGTAATTACCTGGATCTGTTTGACATCTACACCTTGTGTACACAGTCAACAGTCCTGCTGAAGCTAAATGTCTGGTGTTGACAATGGGAAACAATTCCCACCATAAGGCAAAAGAAACAGGGTCTTTAACACACGGTGCCCCCATTACATTGGGTAATTATGTGAGAACACTGAGCAAAGTCTGTTTTGGGTGGTTTTTATAGGTCACCCCCATCTCCTTGTGGTAAATTCTTACTGTGCATGTTTATAAAGCACACAATGTGCAGAATATCTGAGCTTGTGTGGTTTCAGTTTTGTTTTTCAACATTATCTTCTTTGAGGTATTTGAAAACTGCTTTACTTGTGATAACCACCCAAAACTGAAACTAATTTTATGATTTCCCTATTTCAAGACACTTTTGTGTTTGATTTCAAAACTGTTTTACTGCAAAAACCTGCAGACTTTAGCAGGACACAGGTGATTCAACATCATTCTTGGGCTGTATGCCATATGTGACAGCCAGAATATTTTATGCAAATATTATGGAAATGGGATTAATTTTTAACCTGCTGTGAGAAAAGACGTGGAGTTTAACACAATAAACGGTCCTGGTCGTTTAAGTGACGAAAGTCTGACACCCCAAGCCATTGTGCAAGAAGCCATCTAAGCAACCCACTGGTTGACTAATATTTGACTTCCTCTGGAATTTACAGTTGATAGTGGGATCCTATGTTCTACTCCGTTGGTGAGCAATTTAAACATAAAATAATAATAATAAATAAATAACTATATATGTGGCCGGGTGCGTTATAGAAAAATACACGGCAGGAAAAAGATCCTTTCAGTACGGTTTCAGTACCTTCATGGCTTGGAATACCTAAAGTTACGTTTAGCTGCTGTTATTCTTGATTTTAGAACAAAAGTCAGTTGTAAATTCAAGGCCAGGACGCCAATCCCTTTTATGAGCCTCGGCTTTGATTACCGGAAGCCGGAGACGTGAGTTTTACACTGGTCATGAAATTAATACGTAAGATGTATTTTTATTGAGTCCTACAATAAGAAATCATATAACGCAACACTTTCAGCCGCATATAAGTAAAGGCACCAGCAATATAATCTGATTAGACGTATCCATTGCCGAATATGCAGAGATGTTAAGAACTTTGAATTTAACTAAATGCTCACTCTGCACAAATGTGACCAAAACAAAAGCGCAGCACATTTACAAGGGTAACAGAACTAGAACAATGAAACTACCCCCACAGCTAGCTGCACTGAAAACAGGTAAGTTTAACAGGAAGTCCTTATTTTAATGAGTAACTGACAAGCATGAACTTTTATGACTATGATCTCCTTTAAGAGTTCAAAGCATGTCAACGCTGTACCGCATTTACCTTAAAGCTACATTAAAGAGATGAAAGGTAGCCAGCTAACATTCGATAAACGTTTTAAACGCAATTTACAATAGTTGGCTAACTTAGTTCAAAACACGCAACTAACCTACTATAATCCTAAGTGAAGTATAGCGGTAACTTTACTTAGCTAGGAACTTGGACAGAAACTAGCCAGCTAAATAGGGTGTGCCCAAGGTAACAGATAACATAGCTACCTAATAAAATGACATGCGAGCGTTGCAGGCTGGGTATAAATTCAGCTAGTTTTTAGAGAGATCTACAAACAACATGGAGTCAGGTTACACTAAATCTAGACTCCAACTGAGAAACTAGAAAAACACGCAATATAACAAGATGAGGGGCGTGCTGGTTACTTGCTTGGTAGCGTTCCCGTCAATTTTCTGTGATCTTGAGCTCACAGTAATTTGCAGAGCAAAAGCCTTGAAATGACAGGTACTCACCCATTCTAAAACTCGTATAAATCCCAAAGGTTCTTTCAAAGGTCCCAGGTCAAGCCTGAATCCGGACATAATTTGCTGAAGTAGACGACAGATATTAGAACAGTTCACAAATCGTAAATTGACCTCAGGATACAAACAACATGTCGAACAAGCAGAAGGTGTGATAAGCTACAAATGGAATTTAGAAATTGTTAGAAGCAGGCAAGATTTCCACATACCTGAGGCGTTCCGGCCATTGTGCTGCAGTCAAAGATTAACGTTTACCTATCTTCGCGAGGAAAACTTTCTCTTTTTGAATGTTAATCTGTTGAGGGAGAACTTAATATTTAAGCCCCAGTTCCGTTTGAAAATGTATCAGTCTTTGCAGAACTTCAGAGAACTTCTGTCAAGCCCTTTTTTTTGACCTGACTCTGCACACGTGATTCACAACTTTCTCTTGCTGCAACTCTTAAAGAGACACGCAGTGTGTGCTGGCTCGACCGACCTCACTTAAGAACGATTGAAGGTCTTAGTTTACACGTCTTATACACCAGACATTTAAGTCAATGCATTGAATTTACATCGTTCTCTTTACTCTGTAAATCACCCTGGATAAGCGCATCTGATAAATTAATGTAATCTCTTCTTTTCGCTGTTCTGTCCACAAGATGAGCTGGGCAGCCATCGCCCTGAAGGACTGCGCAGCTAGTAAACGCAAACTTAGGGTGCCTGACCAAACCAGACAAGTCACTTGGTAGTGAGTATCCTGTTTACTGTTACTCTCCCAACCATATGGGGCTGCCAGTCTGGCGTGGTTCTGAGTCAGCTCCGAACCATTGATTTTATTGCACCAGGGACTAGTCCTTTTTAATTGAATATGCAATATAGCACCTCTCCTTTTTGAACCTTTCAAAGATGCAATTCCTTCTCCTGCTCTGAAATTACCTCTCTATTCAATATTGGATTGTGCTATTAATGTATTACTTTTGTCAAAACTGTTTATTCATTTCACCACACATTACAAAAAAATAACCACATGTATCCAAACAAAAACAAGACACCAAACTGGAAAAAGTAATTTATAATCAGATGGGCGTTCATATGAGAAGACATTGCAAATAGATTTTCCATTAAAACTGAAATTGTAGGCTACACTCCAGCAATGGGTGGTGAAGTGTGTGGTTTGGAGGCACTGGCTACTCCCATGGCCCAATTTGCATAGATTTTGTATTTAAATCACCAAAAACAAGTATTCATTCTGCACAAAACATGTTGCAAAAACAAAGGTCTATGAACCACCATACACAATTTTATGTTTTTACTGGATTTTTTTATTTTTGCTGGCCTATCCTGATTGCACCTCAGTGCTACATTCATATAAATATCAGAAAGAAATAATCCCCAAATGAATGTGTAATGTGTTCAGTTTGCAACAGACTTGGGAGTATTAGTTGAACAGATTCTTACATTATGTTTTTGTTAACCTTTGATTTACTTATAGTATTATATGGTAATATTTAGAACTGCCTGCATTATTTGTGATTCTGGATTTGCAGATACAGGTTTCAATAAAATACTGCATTATGTAATGGTCAAAAACACTACTGAAAAGGTATTTTCCCAGCAATAATAAATAATGGAAATAATTATTATTATTATTATTGTTGGAAAGAAAAGGTAAATTAATTTTGTACCATCTCACATACGTAGACGGAACGTATATTTTTTCCAGGAACCTCCGGAAGAGAGTGAAATGTGCACTTCCTTCAGTCACCCGCTCTGTTAAAAACGAGCAAACTCATTCAGCAGTGCAGCCTGTAAGTAAATGTGCTATGCTTGTAGATATCTAGCTATATATGGAGTGATTACGTTATTTTCATATAGATGAAATAGCCATCACCTGAATAACTACATGGTGTATCATAAAAGTATATTTTCCTTGTTTCACTTACTGGCGTGCTAACTCAATTCGTGCCTGTTCAGTTTCTTTGATTATGTGCTTCTGAATTGCTAGCGTGCTTATATTAACTGGGTATTTTACAAATGTGGTCTCATTATTTTATTTTCATTATAAGCATGTAGAGCTAACGTTACTGTATTTTCGATTTGGACAGAAATTGAAGTGTAGTGTGCTAACTTACGGCACCGGCCTAAGCTACGAACATGTCTTCATCCTGATTTCTAAATGATTATAAGATCAGCCAATGAAAGGATCATCTTGGAGATATCGCCGCCCCCTTTGCTCAGATTTATCCAATAGGGTATATGGGTAGGCAGCAGTGGGATAGCGTTGCTTGCTTAGTTTGTTCATTAAAGTACAATACTTTAGTTGTTTTAGATACGAAGTGGAACGCTGTCTTTATTGTTATTTTGTTTTCTCCATAGACAATTCGACAAAATGTTTTTGACAAGATCGGAGTATGACAGGTGAGAAAAATTTAAACAGAAACTGTCTTTGCTTTGTCATGACAGACGCGACCAAAGGTAGGCCTTTAGCTAGCTAGCAGTTGGTTTAACGTTAGCAAGAAAAAGCCAGTCAGGAGGCTAGGTTAGCTAGCTACATAACGTTGGTCCCAGGTTTCTAGGGACGGCATATCTTAGGCGGTTTATAGATGTGTGTGTTTTGTTTAATATGATTAAAATGTTTACATAATTAAGGTTTATTATTACGAAGATGCATGGTGAGAGAGCTTACAAGCAGTAAATACTAGCAGGCTAGTTTCACTTTCAATATTGCAGCCTGTACGTTAGCTACCCAAGTTACGGTGACCAGATTACATGTCCATATAGTCTTAGGCTAGTTCTACGATATTGTGAAAACTGTATTGTTTTGCGTTGATAATGAACTTACTATATTTAATTATGTGGTTTACAGAGGCGTGAATACGTTTTCTCCGGAGGGAAGGCTTTTTCAAGTGGAATATGCCATAGAGGCTATCAAGGTAGGTCCTTGAATACCTGCTACAGCTTCCTAGCTACGTTGATGCGACTGTAGTTTATACTCATTAAAACCGTTACCAGGATAAAGTTAGTGAATTGGCCATAAGTCTACATATATTGAGTGTGGCAGAACTTCACTTTTGATAAGGTTCAGTGCCCAGTTAAACCCAATATTGCAAGATACTTAGTCTGCATTGCTGTGGTAAATATCCAGCATCATAGTCCATATACATGAAGATGCATATCAGTTATATTGATTTATATAAGATGCCTCTCAGCAAAACAAGGTTAGATAAACAGTGTGAGTTAACTAAACAAATACACTCCCCAAACCATAAAATTTGTATGTCAATGTGATTAGTTATGGCTAACATGGGGAAATTGTGATTGTGATGACTTTTTGGGTTGCTCAAGTTTCCTCTCATTCGTTCAGCTGGGATCCACAGCCATTGGGATCCAGACAGCTGAAGGGGTGTGTCTTGCTGTAGAGAAAAGGATAACTTCTCCCCTCATGGAGCCAAGCAGCATTGAGAAGATTGTTGAGATTGATACGCACATAGGTAATTATTAACTGAGCCGTTAACAAAGTTATGGTTGATAGAGCAGAAGTAAAGACTTGGGTGCTACATTTAGAAGACTCGACTAATTCTTAGCTTAACGTGTGTTGTTGTGCGGCTTCAGAGCGTGAGTGCTTCTGAGGCTGTTTGTAGAGTTTGGCAGGAAAAATGATACATTAAAAAGAAGTGATAAATTAGCTCCAGATGGCTAGGCTTAGGCTACTTTTTGAGCATGATATTTTCACTTAATTTACAGCATCAGCGTTGTATCAAAGGCATTGCCTCTGGCACATTTATGTTGCTGTATCATTTTGGGCCATCATATCGGTCGTAATTTTAGCCTTGGTCTGAGGTTTGTCTTCAGATGTTTATGAGCCAATAGCAATATGACCCTAGTATAATCATGCATCCCTATAAACAGCAGTTGTTGCATCGGCAATTGAGTGCTACATAACGGCATAACTTTTAAAAAAGATATTGTGCAAGTGGAGAAACGTGCGAAGAATTCTTGAGGTGAATCTGAGTGAACAAACGCTTTTAATTATACCTGGCTGAATTAGTTTGCACGGCTGAAGTGGTTTGCACAGCGTGAAGAACTGGTGAAAGAAACGCTTGAAAATGCATCGTTTCGTATGCTTCCTGCTAATGATTTCACTCTCTTTCTGGCTCTCCCCTCAGGCTGTGCCATGAGTGGCTTGATAGCTGATGCCAAAACGCTAATCGACAAAGCGCGTGTGGAGACGCAGGTGTGTGCTTTTCCAGCTTTACTGCAGTTTGCCCCCTCAGGGCCTTCTGCGGTCAGAAGCAGGATACACTGCTACTGATATTATATGCAGCCTTCTCCCAAGTGGACTGTGAAGTTTATCTGTACGAAAATTGAGTATTTGTTTTAATGTGTGCAAGAAATGATTAATAAGCACAGATATTGATACGCCTCTAGGTTTCTGCTCAGCCTTTTATGGGTAAGTCTGGGTCAATTCAACGCACGTTTGGACCGCATTGTCACAGGTTTGAATAAGATTTGGCATGTTTGTTTGGTTTTATAAGAAACCCCTGGAACTAAAATTGCACTTTCCTTGGATCCTTTTTAGGGGAGATATGGCTAACCAAATTTGGGCAACTTGCCGCCACTCCATGACTTTGACTTGCCTTATCTACAGTAATGTAGTTCATAGAGATAAGATTCTTTTATCATTTTTCCCAGCTCTGTCTTTTATAATATGCACCATGTTATAATCACTCATACCTCTGTTATCACGTTAAAGGTAACAGAGGTATGAGTGATTATAATCATGAACGTTGATCTGTGAAAAACCTATATTTCAAAATGGATCAAATTTTACCAAAAGTTGGGTTATCTCATCTCCAGAAATTTGGCCTTGGGTTTTTGGGGCATTACTGAGATATTGTTATATATGTTAAGTGGCGTCACATCACTGATTCTTTACCATGTTGTTGAACATGATCAGTGCTAACTGACATAGTCAGGCGCAATCAAAATTTCAATGCGCTTTTCATTTCTGAGTTTCATTACCTTTTAATTTTGGGATGAACATAGTACATGTGTAGAGCTGGATAAGACCTTTAAAATGATAGAACCATATTCCCATGACCTAGAGTAATGTGGATATGGCAAATCACAGTAATGGAGTTGCGCTAACCTCCCGAAACTTTGTTAGCACACATTTCTCCCTTAATGATTCGGGAAAGTGCAATTTCGGTTCCAGGGGGGTTTTTCTTTTCTTCTTTTAAAAATTTTTTTTTTTTATAAGCCCAAATAAGCATGCTAAATCCTATTACAATCAATGGCGATGTGGTATAAAAGTGTGTCGAATTGACCTGGACTTACCCTTTAGTCTGTGTATCAATGCTTGGTCATATATCCAGCTCAAGGCGTGGTTTAACCTCTGGCCTCCTCTCAGAACCACTGGTTCACCTACAACGAGACGATGACGGTGGAGAGCGTCACCCAGGCCGTGTCCAACCTGGCTCTGCAGTTCGGCGAGGAAGATGCCGACCCCGGTGCCATGGTAACACCCTGATCGATCGTTGGCACTTTCTGTCATTCCAAGACTGTGAAATCGGCCCGTTTGCCTCCTGAACATGCTGCCACTGTTGACCGAAACTGTGCAGTATACAGTGTTTATAATATAGAAGTAGCTGCAGAGTTGGTAGGATGTGTGTTTTTTAAAGTTTATTTTATTTTTAAAATCTCATCTATTCTCTTTCTTACTCTTCAAACGCCCCTGATGGAAGGCATCCTTCTTTGACCCACGGTGGTTCATTTTTGTTCTCTCTCCAGAGCCGACCCTTTGGTGTTGCGCTGCTTTTTGGAGGACTGGATGAGAAGGGACCGCAACTGTGAGTTTGCTAACCGTCATCAGTTTACTGTCTGCTGCAGGTGCTTTGCAGTTTTTCAGTGTTACTGTTACCATTTCAATGCTGATTGTGGGGGGTGGGGAGGGGGATTCAATTCAACAGCATTCCTTCAGTGAGTGTCTTTTAGTTTGTAGTTATCTACTGCACTACTATGTACTGTGGAGTCAGTTACTAATTTAAGCAGTAAACATTATTCATAGCAATACATCTGTCTGCTATACTGGAATAGTTCAGCTTTTGTAATGTTAGCAATAAGCAAAATGTACTAATGGACAGTTTTTTCAGGATAGCTGTTCATGGCAGCCTATCTAACTAGCTCTTGCTATTGAAAAGAATACTTTGAAATGAACTTTCATGCAATTTTCACTGAACAATATAGGGGAGGGAACGTAACCAGCAACTGTATTTTAATTATTAACCCCATGCGCAGAGCTCAGTTTGCCTGCACATGCAAAACTGACACAAGGGGGAGACCTTGCACCACAAAGCAAACTCTGTATTTTTTTATTATTTTTTTATTGTTCTAACCGGCTTCATTGAGGAAGATGCATTACTGTTGGAATACAAGTATCTTGTGCTACAGTCTTATTACACACTGGACCACAATAATTTGTGCAAGAACCTATCTGTGGATGTAATCAGTATTTTTACCCCCTTAGTCAGAAAGTGGTTACCATCTCAAAAACGTCTGATTTTACTTGCATGACAAACTGGCAAAGTTTTAAAAAATTCATAGAAAGGTAATGATACGGCTAAAAAGAAAGCACAATAAATTGCTCTAAGTTTCTAAATTACTTATTTTAAACCACAATAAATAGTTTTTTCTTTTACTGTACTCATATGTACACATGGGTATTTCTCTACCTGTGTGTACATGTCAATATCTGTTAAGCACTTTGTGCTGACTCGGTCAGAAGAAGTGCTATATAAATTTGAATGACTTGACTTGACAAACTCACAAAGTTGGTGTTTACTTATCTTCACCTGATGATGACAGGCTTATGCGGGTGTGTGTGTGTGTGTGTGTGTGTGTGTGTGTGTGTGTGTGTGTGTGTGTGTGTGTGTGTGTGTGTGTGTGTGTGTGTGTGTGTGTGTGTGTGTGTGTGTGTGTGTGTGTGTGTGTGTGTGTGTGTGTGTGTGCGTGTGTGCGTGTGTGTACGTGTGTGTGTGTGTACGTGCGTGTATGTGCGTGTGTGTGCGTATGTGCGTGTTTGTGCGTATGTGTGTGTGTGCACGCTTACAGGTACCACATGGACCCGTCGGGCACGTTTGTGCAGTGCGATGCCCGTGCCATTGGCTCAGCATCTGAAGGAGCCCAGAGCTCCCTCCAGGAGGTCTACCACAAGGTGAGGTCTCCATCTCAACCCTCTCCTCCTCTTCAGTGCTGTCTCATCTGCATTAATCACTCTCCCAGTTTTTTTTAGTAGTAAGCCCTTACACGTCAGGGGTACTGCCTAATGGGACGTGTATCTGGCTGACAGAGTTACGATGATGGCTCTCGTGCCTTTAGAAGTTTTCCGGAAAATAAAAGGAAGGCCGTTTGCGACCAGTTTGGCGGGAACAGACTGTACGGGCCAGCGTTGCCGAGGAACGCAAATGCAGACGCGCATCTCAGAACAATGGCATTGTGTTGTTTCGCTGTCCTTTTGTGGACAGGGTGGCTCTGCCACGGTCCCCTGGCAGAGCTCGGCCCTTTCACAGAACTGTCTCTCATTGTTTCCATCCAATCAAAAGGGCCACAACGGCCAGACTGGGAACAGCCAATGTCTTCGATGGAAATGTCCTGCACAGGGAAAAAAAAAAAATGGTGTGGGGCAGTCAGCGGGGACGAGGACCATGTGTCCACTGTGGGGAATTAAGTTTGTGTTGGAGCATTCCCCCTGAATGCACGCGGTCAGTGCAAGGATAACAGGACCTTGAGTTGGAAACTTTTAGCAGGGTCAGAGAACTCGGCCTGATGAGATAAGGCCTTGCAGGCTTGGCTGGTTTTTGCACACGTCCCATCCCCTTCCCAACTATTCTAACTACGGATGCCCCATACTATCTTAAAACCAATTTTATGCCATTGGCCAGTAAACCAAGGTGATACCCATCGGTTATTGATATTGGCCTTCAAAATTTCGTTGTCATGCACTCCTAATTTTAACAATAATAAGCATTTGGAATAACCCTTTTTTTTTCCCCCTTCTTTTTTCCTTCTTTTCCCCAAGCCTTGAAATCATGCAGCTGTGTCACACTTTTTATGACTAAGATCCATGTTGTGCTGCTCAAACATTAGCTTTTTTTTGTCAGTACCTCTTCATTGATCTCTCAGGTTAAATGAGTACGGCTTGGTGGGAACAGGATGCCTTGTGGCCTGGCCTGCGGTGTGTACCCTAGCGGTAACATTGCGGGGGGGGAGCTGGAAGTGAGCGAGCGGGGATGGTTATACGGGACCTGGCCGCTGTTGCTTTATGCGAGGCTTTGGTGGCGCTGGTTTAAATGGAAACGCAGGATCGCGGTTGTGTTTGTGGGCTTTGGGAAGCTTCCCGGTTTGCTACATCTGTGTTTGTGATCATCGCTGTGGTACAGCTGCACCCCTCTCTCCAGGGTCTCTGCCACGGGTCGGGTCATTCCGGGGGAAGAATGCTAACCAGTTGAGTGATGCAGTGGGCCCTTACTAAGCCAGTCTTGGGCCACGAATGAGGTCTTTAGGTTTGGGGTTTGGTGGGTTAAAATCAGGGGCGGGGCAGGGTTGAAATGCATTTTGTGATTGACAGTCGCCGCCTCACTTCAGGGCTGTCGACAGTGTCACTTCAGGGCCCGGTCACACGCAGAGTCTAATTGGGAGCGTCATTAGCGTAGCTTAGGATGTCCTGGATTGATTGCCGTATCTCGTTGGAGGAAAACGAAAGATGGACTCTGAATTTTTCTTTCTCTTTCTCCCTCTCATTTCAACAGGAAGGAAGGTAGTAACTTTGGAAGAATGTTTTAAGACTCATGAATATATGACCTAATTTCTCTTTCCGGTTCCCCTTTCCAGTCCATGACGTTAAAGGATGCCATCAAGTCCTCCCTCACCATCCTGAAGCAGGTTATGGAAGAGAAGCTGAATGCGACTAACATTGAGGTGATTGGCTGTCCTTTCTCAAAGGCCCTAAACCACAGATTATCCTAAAAATAATAATTTTTAAACAGCCCTTGATTATAAACAGCTCAATCATCATGGACTGGTTGACAGGGAATATGGGCCATAGCTGCTGTTAATGAATGTTTATTTAGTGAAATTTTACAGTTTGTTCCTGTGCAGTTAAATCCCCTCCATGACGGGCAATAGTCACAACAGGGCTGCTCAAAAATAGAATTCTGTTCAGTTTTAGCCGTCTTCAATGTGCAGAATTAGAGATTTTCAAAAAAAATCCAGTTCAACTATAGACCAGTCCAGTAACCGCACAGCCCAGGCCTGTTTAAAAAGTGGTCAACAAATTTGTGGTGTTTTAACTGGCGAGTTGATGTTTGAAGGTCGCCATATCGATTTGAATAACTCAAGCTTTCTCCTCCGTTCTCTTCCCTGACCTCTAGCTGGCCACAATAGAACCGGGGAAGACATTTCACATGTACTCAAAGGAAGAGCTAGAAGAGGTCATTAAGGACATCTAAGGCCGAAGGGAGCTTCAGGCCACGCATTTCCTTGTGGCACTTTTGCAGAATATTTTGGTTTTGCTGTCCGCGCAGGAACTAGCTCTTAGTCATGTGTCTCTTTTTTTTTTTCTTCTTCCCCTTTCTTAACCGAAGATTTCTACAAGTCTGTAAATACTGCAGAACAGCAGCAGCAGAACTGGGAATTAAGTCCAATAAAATGGGGAGGGAGGGGGGGACGGGGGTACTTTTTGTTACAGCTCAATGCAACAATAAATCTGTCAAATGTTTAACAAAAATAAAGCTGTGTGTATGCTGCAGTCTCCCATAATGTGGACGGTTCCTTTGGCAAAACTTTGAGATCCGGAACAGCCAATTTCTCAATCGATAAATGTTTAAACGCCATGAAGATATTTTTATTAACTGTGAGGCCTCTCAGGGTAACACCACAAATATATATAATAGGGTTTAACATGGCCTGTATTGTGCTATATAGCACTGAGTTCTAATTAATAAGTTTAGAAATAATGTCTAATTATGTTCTTGTCATAGATATGTACGGCACTATGAAAATATGTTTGTGTTCCTGTAGCAGGTGCCTAAAAAGTAAGTGCTCAAGGAAGTGAAGAGAGAGAGAGTTTGCATTCAAAACACATTTTATTGTAGTGTTTTGATCCACGTGAATCTTCATCATGCCTTGGATAAAAATGTCGCAATAAAAAGTGTGCAGTCTTCTATCATAGCATCTCACTCTGCTGAGAAAGTGATGTGTGTTTTTCATTAAGCTGCAAACTTAGTGAATTCTACAAAAAAAGAAAAAAACTTCTCTGGGCCCTTGATTGGGCGATTAGGCCTTGTTTGGCTGTTGGCTTTCCAATTGATCCCAAATGTGTTGTATGGGATTGAGGTCAGAGCTCTGTGCAGACCATTTTCTGTAAGGACCTTGCTGTGTGCCCAGGGGCATTGTCTTGCTGAAACAGGAAAGGGCCTGCCCCAAACTGTTGGGGAAGCACAGAATCGTCTACAATATGATCGTATGCTGTAGAATTAAGGTTTGCCTTCAGGGGGCGTTGCTCAAACCATAAAAAACAAACTCAGACCAAAGGTTGGCCAGATACTATAGTGTACTTTATATCTAGTTTAATTGTGGAATATGGCATCTGTGGTGTGTGCAGTTACCCATCAGTCCCCACAGACCTTTAGGATTTCAGTCTTCCTGTTGTACCTAGAATGCACCCCTGTCCAGTTGATTGGAGGGGATCTCCGTTTTGTTTTTGCACGATGCGAAATGAGCTCCCTGGGGTAGGTGTGAAGATTACATAAACTTTTTTGAGTGGAACCCTGAACCTGGAATTCCATCCTTTCTCTGTTCCCTGGTGGATCTCTTTCAGCCTTTCAGGTGAAATGCCTTCTGGGAGACTTTTTTCCATGCAGGTGGAACTTTGTCGCGGGGCATTTTATCCCAAACCTTGGTGTTTATTTTAGCAGCCTGGTTAAGCTTGATTTCATTTGCTAACAGTTCAATGCTACATGGCGGCATTCATAGCAGAGATTAAGGGGCCCCCCATACCAGCTGATAGAGATTTGCAATCCCAGACCCCCCCCCCCCCCCCCCCAGTCCGTGATTGTAAATCTTTCCCAGTCCTCAGTAGCTACCTTAACCCCCTCCACCCCAGTTCACATTCACAAATCCCCCTCCCTTTCCACGATATAGGAAATCTGGCCCCCTACCCCACCCCGGTTTGCAATCTGTCTATGGGCACTGTAAAGGCGATGCTGAATGGAAGACCCAGGCGGATGCATGCCACAGGGTTCAGAAATCCTGGGACAGCATTTGACCACAGCACAGAGCCTGGGGCCCAGGCAGCGCTGCTGTAGGGGCATGCTGGGAAGGCAAAGAAACCTCAGGAGGCTTTCAGTCTTGTAGATTAGGAGTCTCGTGTTGACTTCTGACAAGTCCAAAATAAAAGACAAGCAGTATGCATGCAAGCAAACAAAACAGACTGCAGCATAGGTCCAGTAAAGAACAGAACTGCGACAAGAAGCTTTCTACTCCAAAACAAGAAGGCAGCCTGCTAGCCTCCCCATGTAACGCAGAACAGAAGCTGCTAAATAGCAATTCATATTCAACATATTCTTATTTGTAACAATAGGGTGTTATATCAGATGCATTATGATGCTGTATGCTGTATATTAACCAGCTAGCAAAATTACTTAAAACGACTGCACAGAACACCTGAAGTGAAATAAAAGGAAATCCAAGACATTTATGATTCAGGGTTTTTTTTTTTTTTGCACATCAGTGATTTAGTTTTGTATAATATTTGGATTATTATTTCATGGAAATCAATAGTGTGGACAATGTCACCAAATCAGACAGAGGAGGCAAAAAAGGTGGCATTGTAGTGCGCAAGAAGACCGCGACCATCTGTGACGTCATATCATGCTCGTAGAGGGGTTTACCTTGATGTACAAACCTGGGCAATAGCTTTCGGATAGGAATCGGTATTTTCATTAACCCGTAAACACTGGTAGGGAATAAGATTAAGCTCTTTACTCAAAATGGTTGAGGTAAGGGTTACGGTCAAGTTATCTGGTTCTAGATCTGCGCTTCTGGGACACCATCTATTTTGCAGCCTTACCTGACCTAAACGAAGATACTTCAACCAATCAGAAAACCCTGTGGCGGCTCACCCAATCACTACATCGGAGACGGTTTTCCAGAAGGCGTGGTTGTTCTAGAAACAACAACGGCCATCCACAAATGAAATAACAGACTGAATCTCACGGCTCGTACTCTTATTGTAGGCGATTTGCATTTGAGAGACGTTTCAAAAAGCCAATGGAAAAAGCGTTTGCGATGAACGCAGCCAATAATTCTCTAGTCAAGGCGGTTTGAAGAGACGCACCCCCGCAAACGGCTTTGCTCTGCGTTTGGTGATCATGATTACACCGCTCAGTGCAAGACAAGTGGAATGTATGGTAGTTTCAGCAGAGGACGTGTTGTAGTGAACAACGAAAAGGAATTAATTTATGGACATTTAGCACTTCTGGTTGAGTGAAACCAAAACGCACAAGAACATGAGTCTCTTGCACTGTTGCGTTGTAGTTATATTGCTCAATTTAGTGCTTGGTTCTGATTTTCAAGAGCGAAATAGTCTAACGGGTAATGCACGTCCCGGGTTTGTGAAGAACCGAAAATTAGATAGTGTTCATAATATTAAAGAAAGATCAACTGTGGACTTTCCTGTTTTAGAAGGACATCATAAAGTTGAAGAGAGAAGCACAGATGTGGATGGGGACGCTTGCAAAGCTCTTCACGGTTATGATTCACGATTAGCCAACAACACTCACACCGTAAGTATTACCACTGGTGTTCTTTGTTGCACGCTCGTTCTAATGTCACATTATGTCGTGATGTAAGTATGCTGCACAATTTACTCCATACATAGTTTTTTTTCCCCTCTGGGAAAGTATATAGAATTCTTACTCTTCATAGTAGTTATGATACGGTATCCGGTGCGACAATATTTTTTGTTGTTGTGCCAGCTCTTTTGGAAAGTGTAGGCTATATCTTTATTTATATACGGATCTAGGCTAAGTGCAGGCGCATCTGCATATGTTGACGTTAGTTTAAAGAAGCCACTCTTGTTTTTATTGATAGCAGGCTCATCATTTTGCGATGTTTTTTTCTCAAGTTACTGCTCTGTGAGTTCGTTACGTGTTTATTTCAGACCTCGCTCAGATGTACGTTCCTGCGTTTCAACCCTTCACTCGGAACATTGGCTACAGTTAGCCTCCGCATTTATTTAGGCGATTCTCTCAAAAAACTCCCATCAATTGAGTAAAAGGATCAACATGCGTTCGATCTCCGGAGATGGCAGTGCTTTAACTGAATTCAAGATCGCACAGCTTTATTGATGTCAAGTTTTAAATAGGCAATAAGTGTTGTGAATGGCACAGTACTTATGGATATAAAATAAGCAGTGAATGCGCAACTGCTCTCTGCTTCATTTTTTCATCGTCCCGCAGTGTTGTACATTTTTAGTAGGCTATAGAGAAGTGCCTCGAGTTCGCGAAGCAGTACGCAAGTCTCCATTAAAACTGTTCAGGTTGCCCTTTTTCGCACTAATCCAAATAGCATAGTAACGAGTATCTGGTCCTCTTGTCTTCTATAATTAAATTGCAGGGACCGTAGAAGCCCAAGAAAGTGGTCTGTTATTTCATGTAGCCTAATGGATTTGTAATGGATCAAACAGATCACATTGTACCAGCCTGTCTTTTACAGGTCTTGAGAATGCAAGAGTGCCGCTCTGTAAGCTGTACTGCAGCAGCAGCGGAGAGCCAGTGCCAATATCTGCTTCTCCTTATACGTCCTCTGCTGTCTGTTTTAAATTTAGACAAAGCAGGATGATAAGGCACATTTCTGTTCAGCTGGATCAATTTTGCCTGTAAAATCTTGTGGGTGGGGGGTGGGGGGTGGGGGGGGGAAAGGTCACTTCCAGTGTCAGTAGTTGAGCCTATCCTCCCTCAAGTGTTTGATTCTTGGACTGCTGGGGGGGGGGGGGGGGGGGGGGGGGGCTCCTGTTTTGAGTCTGTGTGCTCTCGCAGTGGGCAGTAGGTCAGCGTTGTGCAAGTAGCGTAAAACATGGAGCACCTGGAGAAGGGATCTTGTTTTGAACAAGACTGTCTGTCCCGGACCAGTCTCCAAGAACAGGAATGTGGAAACGCTCATCCCTTCTCTCTTCCCTAATTTATGGCAGGTTAAATGGTTTGGGTTCAATTGTCTCTGAGGTGGTATGTACTAAAACGTAGGCGATAACCTTTTGGATGGCAGTGTAGTGTAATGGTAAGGGAACTGGATTTATGACCCAGAGGTTGGAGGTTGTACCTTTGAGCAAAGTACTTAACCTGAATTGCTTCAGTATATGTCCACTATGTGTGTGTAGTCTAAATGGATGCTGTTGTAAAAACAGTGTTTTGCTGAAATGATAGTAAAAATATGGCCCCTATGTCCCTGGATGCTGTGTGCATCTCCGCATCCTACCAAAGATGGAAGAGATGGGCTAGGTGCCTTGAGAGAAGTGTGTTTGACCCTTGTCAATTGGCATTTTGTTTTAGAGGCTGTTTGCCACACAGTAAATGCAGTTTCTCAGTCCTGCTAAGTCTGTCCCAACCCTCCTCTCCCCAGGGTCAACACAAAGAAGGAACACCAAATTATGCATTCTTTGTGCCATCATTGATTTTGCTGGACTGAATGCTTTTACAGCACCATCATCAATTTTCCACAGTGAAAAAGCAGCCTAGTTAGTGCAACCACATCTATACAGTCTTAAAATAAGGCTGCGAACCTTATCTGCTCGTACCTCCCTCAAGGTTAAAGCACCGCCTGATTTTGAATTCCGTCGTGCTTTTATCTCAGGAAAGCGACGGTAACATCGTTGCCCCGTGCTTTCATCTTTTTAATGTTCAGCAACTCCTGTCTGAAAGGAAATGTAGCGATCCATTTTTTTAAAATGAACTCAAAAGTTTCCCCGTCAGTGGGTACAACCGCTGTCTCAGTTCCTTTGAAATATTTTGGCTTTTGGCTTAGGCTTTCAGTCTGCCACGTTGATGTTTTCTGACCCTTTTAATCCTGTGTGTTAATTTCACTAGAATAATTGTCGGTAGAAATGAGGATGAAATTGACCTCATCTCCAGTCCGCAACCCGTGATGTGCACTGGTTCTTTTTTTTTAGATTGGCACCATGTGTAACTACTGTGGTCTCCACCGAGTTACTGCTGAACGCCAGAATGGGCTTTGACCCCTGTATGGATGGTGGATCTTGCATTACGTGTTCTTTAAGTTCATTCCATTCATCGGTCCTTTATTTTGTATTTCTGTGGCGTGTATCTACATCCCCTGGTTGTGCATTGCAGAGACATTGTTTGTTGACTGGGTTCTAAGGGATTTAGCCTACAATTTAAAAAGAGAAATTACATTTATTTGGCAGACGCTTTTATACAAAGCGACGTACAATAAATGCATACCAAAGGTCATTGGAACAACTACAAAACACAGGTCCGCTAAGGTACAGTACTCATTTTGTACAGTTATTCATAGCTATGAGCACATTAAAGTCCAGGTCACACAGTGAACCTTACTCTGACCTAACCTATTCTAAGTCAAGGTAGGAAGCATTACAACCTGCAATATCAAGACAATGATACAAGGCACAGTAAGTGCTGGATGGAGGTACATGTAACATGAGTGGCACAGGAGGTAGGTGTAGCATGAAAGAGGGGAATGGTGATAGAAATGATCCGCAGAGTGGTGATAGTTAGTCCAGGTGTAGTCTGAAGAGACGTGTCTTCAGACCACAGCGGAAATCAAAATGCCTAGCAGGAGTTCAAAGTTTCTGATGTATTTTTAGGCTAAATTGAATGTCTGGGGCCACATGTCTGGGCACACACGTCTTCTGCTTACGCACTCACTGTCTCTGGCAATTATCCGTAAGAATTTAACAACCACTCACTGTGCACCCTGCAGGAGATCATTTTTCATTTATTACGACTGCGATAACCTTTGGTTTATCTGCTGATGCTCCTCACCGAACTCATTCTCTTATTTAACGTAGAAGCGGATGTGTATTTGGATATTAGTGTTTACTGATGGTCGATATTCACCAAGCTGTGTTTGGGAGCGGTGAGGTGTAGGCTACATCATGTTGCTCTGATTTTTATTGTATTATTGACAAACAGTTACAGGTAATGAACCAGCCTATATTTCTGAATTGAATACAGTATAATAATAAACCTTAAGCCACTGCTGTTGAGTATTTTAGCCCTGTGGAAGACGTGTTAGAGAAAGGCTGAAAATATGCTCGCTAGTCACACAAACCAGCAGCCATTTTGTTAAACTGAAATTTAAATTTTCCAATGTTTATGAGTGTGTTATTGCAAACCACTGTGCACCCAGGGAGAAAAATTGAGCAAGAGTTATGTAAATCTCATTTAAAGCATAGTATTGGCACCCATTGGCATTGGCATGAATGCCTTTTAGGGAATGCCAGCATGTCGGTTGGAAATGCTGTGCTCAAAGAAAAACAAAGTCGCGTGTGTGCGCGTGTGTGTGAGATGAGGGAGATGCCCCTCATCCAGGCAACATGTGAATTGTGGCATCAGTCTGAATCCTTCAGCTCTGATCTTCAAGCTCGTCTGTCGCTGTGGCTCCGCCCATTCCTGCATGTTCTTGTTCTCATCACAAAGGGGAACATTCTGGAAAACAACAGAGCTAATCGCTGACCTGTTTTTCGCCATCAAACTCGTCGTTCAGTAGCTGAGGGAAGCACAGTTAACAGCACTGAAGCCTTCTTCATTTCTGACGTGATGGAAATGTTCCCGGGAACGTAAAATCATAGTATATTTTTGTTTTCTTGTACCAATATACACTGTGAAATATATCCTGATAATAATGTACCATGTACACGTTCAGTTCCAGCTTAATGACAGTAACTGTGCTTTTCTGGTGGTGGACCAAGTACAGTTTCCAAGATCCATTTTTCCCCCCTTGTTTTTGTCACTCTTGTGGGGGTGGATATTGCGGCAGATTCAGATGTGGGTGTCGCAGAGGGTTGCCAGGGTCTTTTGGGGTGGGCCTGTGGTTAATGTCTGTTCTAAATGTGCATACGATTGCTGGAATGTTCCTCCGTTCAGCAGCAGTTATAACCAGTATGGAATCCACCAGCACTCTGGGAAAAAATGTTTTCCTGCTACAGTTATTTATCTTAGTGGAGGAATGCAGCAGAGAGGGTATATTTTCTTGCCATTTTCCAGAATAAGAACAACTTTTGCTGGCATCCCATGTTTCTCAAGTGTAAGATTTATTTCTTATACTTCTAAGAAGTATAGAAGAAATAAATCTTTGTAATCGTAATTAATCTTCATTCATATTTTAAGATATATAATGTTGTTTTTGTTTTGAAGAAGAAATCTGTTGCCTCTGCTCTTCGTTTCTCACTTTGGAATGATAAAAATAATCTAGTCCCTTAAATTTCAACATGGAAGCTACTATTTGTGCATTGCTGGAATGAGGATTAACTAACTAGTCGAGCGAATAGTGAAGATAGCCTACTTCTTATGCTTGCGCTGTTGGTTCATTCTTGCCAAGAATATTGGTTTTCTGCTCCGATGGTCAGTCTTTTTATGATTACCGAAAGGTTGGCATGACATTGAAGCCACCATTCCAAGAAAAGTTACTGTCAATTTCTTTCTAATTCAGTAATGATTACTCCAGAAATGTAGGGCAGCTGCTTCATAATACTGTTGACATAGATTAGTTGTTACTTGCTGAGAGCTTAATAGCTTGCAAAGATTTATTTTAGGGATACAGTAACAATGATATCAAATATTACATTTTTAAGTGTGTGGTAATGCCCCGTTGTCTGGTATCGAATCAGGGCTGTGCCAGGATGACTGCGTCTCATTGTTCACCTGTAATACCTGTGGTGCATCTTTGGTTTTCTTACCGTTGGCTTCTAGGCACGTGCAATAGAATTGCTGGCCTGTTCCATCAATGCAGCATCTTTCTTTAAGGGAAATTGGGCCTCATTCACATTTAATTGTGAACTGCGAGTAAGAATGTTTCCAAGAAGATTTTGGCATTTGTCATTTTCTTCTTATCTTCTCATGTATTTCTTCATGGCTATTTCCTTATGCAGGTCACATGATCAGGATTGCATGTAAAATTTACAAACGGCAAGCATTCATCATCTCATGCGCCTGGCGTGTGCACAAACACAAAGGTTCTGCGCGTGTGTCATGATTCTCATGAATATCCTTTTTGTAGGCACATTTGTGAGAACAAAAGCAAGAATAATTTAAGAAAAGTTTTGTGAATGAGGACCACTGAGAGAGGGAAAGCTTACAAGCATGCGCTTCCTCAGATACACTGGCAGCCAGAAGACAGTTTCTGTTCCTCTCTGTACTCTACCTGCTGTCCCACCACAGCCACTGCTCTGGACCACTGTGATGCAGACGAGAGACAGCTGTTAGCACTGTCCTGGCCCGTGATACTAAGACTACAAGAAGACTACAAGGAAATGAAATATACCAGTTGGTTTTTCAGGTATGGAATCAGGAACAGGGTGTATGAAATAGGTGACTTGACAGCCCCTGGTATTTAGTAGGCTATACATTGCATCTTTGCTCTGTCTTGCAGCTCTGTCATAGTGGTATGTGGAATAACACTGCCCTGGGCTCCGTGTGGCTGCTGGTAGAGTTCTGGAATCTTTGAGACACAGAGAAGAGAGAGGGAGAACAGAATTCAGAATGAGTTCATCCGCATCTCGGTTACGCCCAGTTGAATCAAAAGTAGATTGATTGCCATGGCATTCACTGTTGATATATCCCAGTGTTATTCATACAATTGATTTAAATTGCGTAATACAGACCTTACGTAGGTAAGGGTCAAAATATCAGGACAAATAAGGACATCGAAACGTACGTGTTCTGATACTTTATTATCAGATCCACCACTCTGAACTCTTGTGTGTCTATATATTGAATACAAAGAAGTCACTTGCCTTTCCTACAGAGGCTACACTGCAAAGCTTTCAGTACAGCCACCATTTATTCCAGTTCTGTGATAGCTGACTCCTTGCCTCAAATCTCTGTCTGTTGTAGACGGCCTGAAGGTTTGACTGCTTGTTGGTTAATGTAGTAGCTTGCTTTAATTTCATGTTCTTTTACAAACCCAGCTACAGCGAGATCATTATTCATGCTGCAACCCAACAAGGTAAGCGGTTGAATCTGTGATTTTCACAAGAGGAAGACAGGTTTTTGGTTTCTATTTCAACTATGGAATGATCAAATGTATTGTGTAGGGAACCCAAATGATTGTGACATAGACAATCAAACCAAATGTGAAAAAAAAAATCTGATTTGTGAACTTGGTGTGGAAGTCACAAGGACTCAAAAATGGACACCATAGATTTCAAGTTTCACTCTTGAAAGTCCTTTTTAAAAATAAAAAAATATCGGTATCTATGTTATACTGTGTTGTGTACATGGAACGTCTGTAAACGAAATCTGCAGTTTGGGAAAGCATGTTAGACATAATTTATTTTCCATTGAAATATGCCAAGATGTGTTCATTTTCCAATGAAGATGAAAGGAAAAGAAATTGGAGAAAACTCTTCCAGGAATTGAGGTGCAGTGGTGAGGGCTTGGCGTTTTTTAAATCCCTGTAGCCGAGTTTTGGAGATTTAGAAACTGGGAATATTCCAACACAGCAGCTTTTGATCTGCTTACTGCACATAAATATACTGTAGTTCACTCCCCTCATGTAGAATATGCACAGAGGAAAACGCAGCTTCACCTTGTGCTCCCTGGTGCCTCCCAGAAACTGATGTTTATGCACATTTAATGGAAAAGTGAGATTGCAAAGAGTCGGGAGAAGCAGTTGGGCCAGATTTAACTGGCTGTTTATTTTTAAATTGCTCTCATTAGTCGAACTTCTGGTTCCTTAAATGCAAAATAGCACTTTGAGTGCAGGGAGTCATTTTATTAGAAGTGCTCTACCATTGTCTACTGGCAGCTTAGTGGTTATGAATGTGCCCACACCACTGAACCCCCCCCCCCCCCCCCCCCCCCTTTCCCACCCCACCCACACCACCTTATTGCACAGAAAAGCGTCACACGCATCGGGAATGTGGGTCTAAATTACGAAGTGTTACTGGAATGACGTAATGCGTCTGCTGAGGAACATCTCTGGGCTCCTCGAGGGGCGCTGCGCTGCCCTGGCTGTGCGGCTCTCCGCACCGCCTGCCGAGCTCGGTTCATTTGAAAGGCAGATTTGTCAGAGTAACTCCGGGAAGATCGGCCTTTTGGGGGCTGGGCCGCCTGTTCAAATTGAGCCCAGTGGGGGTATGAATGATAACTGGGACTGAGAAGAGTTGTTTTGCACTCCCACACACTGGCCAGGCTCGTGGGGCAACAGTATTTAGATTTAGGCTATTAAGGAAGTTTTGTACCAGCAGTCAGTACTTTTGTCTGCAAATATAAGTGTTATGCAATGTGAAGCTGCGATACAAAGCTCTCTTGTGAATTGTGCTTTTTTTTAATGACTGGACATAACTTTATGAAATGCAGATGAAGGAATTGCATTGCATGTTTGCTGGCGGTGTACTGGAAGGATTATGGGTACTACAATAGTGTCTGAGTGCAGAACCTGACTGGCCCATTTTGTCAAGGTGACTCTGAACCAGACTCTTGCAGGCTGATCACCCACTTCTCTCTGTTTTATAATAGTTTTTGGAAGTTTTGTGGGCTAATTAGTTTAGCAAAGAAAGCCACAATTGATTTAGGTTATGGGAAGAAAGCAAAAGACAAAACCGCCTTTCTCTGTCAACCACTAAGAGAGTAGATCTGGACAGGGAATAAATGTTTTTGTGGTCAACCAGCTGAGACAAACTCCAGAATTTGGCTCAAGAAGTCTTTTCCCATACTTTACTTTTTCACGACTTTTCATTTGGGTCAGTGGAATGTTCAATTTGCCATAATAGTCCACCATGTGATAGTACTAAGCTTCACAATGTTTTGTTTTTTCCTTAAACTTCATATCTCAGTCCAAGTGTCCAAGACTGCTTACTAAACTGTCCATTAACCCTTTAAGGAGTGAGTTTCACAAATATACTATTGGAAGGTCCTTTACTGAACATTCTAATGCCAATGTAACAATCACTACTGGTAATTGAAAGTAGTGGAGTTCTGGAACACTGACTTGGAATTTGGGGGGGGGGGGGGGGCATTCCAAAAAAACCTTCTCTTCAAAGGGTTAAAGGTTTGAATCTTGTGCTACCAAACAAACAAGCTAGGATTCGGCAGCCATTAATAGAAAGCACAGCCTCCTCGTGCAGGCTGTGTGTGTGCGTGTTGCGGGTCGAGGCGGAACCGTGCCAGTGTGTCATGCCAGGGGAGAGAACAACCTGATTATTGTTCAGCTGGGAAGAAGCCTTTGGCATGGCTTCTTTCTCGGCCCTCAGACATGTGACCCAGCGGGAACATGTCGTCCAGTACCTTGTGCTAGTACAAATCTTACACTGCTGTCATTTGCGCTTCATACTCGTAGTTATTTTTGGGGTAAGCTGCGTTTTGGTTTCTGTTGGCCAAGGGAGCCTTCTGTCTGAGTACAGGCCCTTTGCGTGTTTTCCTAATGTCTCACCACCCCAGGTGCGCCTTCCCACCCAGCCGTCCGCCGGTCACTGGTGCAGACTCCCAGAGGAACTGCTGTACCCACTGCCCAGCTCTGCAAATAAACCTCTTCAAGCAGTGAAGGACTCAACGGGAAGCTGGCTTTCCCTTCATAACTGTGTCAGCCTTGTCACCATGAAGAAGGATAGCGCTGTGTAGGCTTTGTGAATTTACTTCTGAAAGTGTGCGGCAGTTCATTGCCATTGTTTAATACGATACGGGTACAAAGCTGAACCGAGCTCTCAGGCTTTAGGTCAGTGGTAACCAACCCTGTTCCTGGAGATCTACCATCCTGTAGGTTTTCATTTCAGCCCTAGTTTGGCACACCTGACTCTACTAATTAGCAGCTCAACAAGATATCTAGCTGTTGAATAAGGTGTGCTTTGTTAGGGTTGGAATGAAAACCTACAGGATGGTAGATCTCCAGGAACAGGGCTGGTCACCACTGCTTTAGGTTGTATGTTTGAGCTGTTTTAAAAAAAAATTTATTTTAAATTTATTTTGTGCCTGAAGAAAGTTCCTGTGAAATGCAGCTGGGAAATGGAATCCCTGAATTCCGTTCCTGGATACTTCCTGTTATCTGTGGGAACTGTCACTGTAGGAGTAAAGTGGCCTTCGAGAAACAGAGTTACCTTCTCATCAGCAGTGGTTGGGAATGTCTGCATGTTTGTAATTTAGTTACTGTTTGTAATGTGTGTTAGTGTTAGGCGTTCTGTGTGGCTTCCCCCCCCCCCCTTATCTTTACTTAAGATTATGTCCTCCTCTGCTTGTTCTTGCTGGTTTATGCTTTGTAGTGGTGTTTTATTGAGTAGAGTGAAGTTTGCACTTGTGGAGAGGCTGACTTTGTTTTTCGGCTGAAGCTGAAAGTGGTTTGTGTTGACTTTCCAGGGAATTGAAATATTTATAGCCAGCTGGAATGTCCCCATCATCCCTCATGTTTTATCCTGTTAAATACTCAATTCATACTGGGTCCGCCTTTTTTACTGGCTTTCTTTAACACCATTTTTTTACAGCTTTTTTTAAAACGTCAGTTAAATGGAAGGAAAGCATGAATTCATTTATTGACCTCAGTTCTTGCATTATGGGAATAGTCTGTTCAGGTCACCTTTTGTCGCTTTGCAGTCTGGTTGTCCTGAATCTTTGTTTAAAGTTCAAACCTAGAGGGCCGAAGGAGCTGAGAGTTCACCAGTCTCCAACATAAATAATATCTCCTTGTCCTTGAAATTTTTAGCAGTATTGATTCAATGATGGTTAGGGTGAACGTTTCAATGATTAGTAAAAATTTGATAATAAAAAAAATAATTAAAAAATTGTTGAATTCAAATGAACTAAATTGGGAGTGTTCTGGAAACAAGAAAATCACAATATTTTTGGGAGAATTGCATGTTTTATTAGTGTTTGAGAGATTCCGGTGTTTAATGTCAGTCTAACTGCATCTTCAATACATAAATTGGGTTAACAAAATAAGTTTGTGGAGTATTGATTGTGTTTTTTATTTGTGAAGGTGGCTTCCTTTTTTTCTCTGTCCAATATATATGGAAAAAAAACCTCTCAGGTTTGTTCTCTCATTTTTCTGCCCGGCTGAAATTTACAGTGCGTTTTCTGTTCTCTGCACTTGGGCCAGCTCTGAAAGCATGCCGGGAATGCATAACCAAGAAAAGCTCTCTCCTGACACTTTCTGTGCTGGTTTTGCATTCAGCTGAGAGTTCAGGAATGGTTTACATTTCTGTTTATCGGACTCTGTTTTGGTGTTTGTCGCATTGCGATGTGGGCCTATTTAACCTTTACTTAACCAGGAAGCCCGCACTGAGATCAAAATCTCTTTTGCAAGGAGACCTGACGTAACAGACACACATTCTACGTTTACCATGTGAAGTGGGCTTCTGTAAACCACTTTGGCTAAGTGTCCCCTAAATTGCTAAATTTGAAATGGCGGTTCTGCTCTGAGGGCAGAAGAAATGACAACAATTTGTCTTTTAAAATGCATTATTATTATTATTATTTGATACGGCATGCCATGATGCTGTGTCTCACCTAAAATGCGTGAGTCTCTGGGTGGTCACAGCTGTTTTCCACAGGCATGTCGGCACTCTGATTTTAGCGCGTTCTCAGATATCGTTCCACCGAACGCCCCGGCCCAAACCTCGGTCTCAGGGGACATGCCACTGATCCCGTTTCACAGGACAGGGGTGGGAAGGTTGACGTGACAGCGTTATTTAAAAATTTACAGTTCGGGCACTCGGAGACACTTTCGCAGACGCTTTTAGCCAAAGCCACTCACAAAAGGTGCGTTTATCACTCTGTAAGCAAACACCAGGAGAGCTGGAGATATTTACTTTGACACGGACTCATCTCTGGCTGCTTCTTGCTGTTTGAACCATATGGAGGATAAGTTTACACTTTCCAGTGAAGTGCTCAGTCCAATTTGAATGTTTTTACAGATGAAAATTCAGTGCGGCTCAGTCATTATGTGGGGGTTTGATGATTAATGAGTAGTGAATGAGCAATATAAGGCACCTTTCTTACAGAATACTCAGCCATTCTGAAAGGCAGCATTGGTAGAATTAAAAACTGTCATCTGATAGGTGCTCCCCATGAATATTTAAAACTCTCTGGAGGTAATGTGACCCCCCCCCCCCCCCCCCCCCCCCCCCCATCCTAGTGGAGATGGACAAGCAGGGAAGAGGCATCAGAAGGTTATGATTCAGACCTTATCTGCACATTGCGTACAAAGACTAGGGTTTTGAGTGGCAGAATTTACCAATACGTCCTCCATATTTACCTCGGCCTTGGGAAAGGGGTGGAATTGGGCATGACTGTGTGTATGTTCTCTCCTCTGTGTTTTTAAAGGGTGCCATGTTGTGAAAAGGGGGGTGGGGGGGGGGGGTTACGTTTCATGACTCTCAAAGTGCTTGTCGTCAGGCTCTGAGGTCATATCCTGTGTGTGATTTCATGTCTATTCAGTATTGTGTATCTAACGTGTTTGGGCTGCCAGACATAACATTGGGAGCCGTGGAATGGCTACTGCATGGGACTTTGGGTGGGGGAGGAAGTTGCTTTGACGGCACGCACTGTTCTGCCGCTGCGATGCTGGTAGACCAGGCGCAGGGATTCGCTCCTGTCCTCGCGGGAGCCGCGTTTGCCGGTTGTCCGCGGTTTCCACGGCGTTACCGGCCTTACCGGCGTTACCGTGCGGAAAGCAGAAGCCCAGGACGATGAAGGCTGAGTCACCGAGTGAGACAAAAAGAAAAAAAAGTCTGTAAGAGGGAAAAACCTACAGAGGCTTAGCTGTGTGATTGTATGTCAGAATGGGCCCAGCCGCCAGAGCTGAACACCCCCCCCCCCCCATTTCTTTCTCGCTTTATTGTTTTTGTTTTTTTTTTCTTTTTAATCTTCAGCCAAGATAAAAAACCTGCGTGTTTTCTCTGGGCCTGCAGTGCCGGGGCTGCAGCAGTGATTCAGCTGGGCTCTGTAAAGTACCCAAGTGGGCGTCGGTGTGGATTAAATTATGGGGATTTAGGCTTCTCTCTGCAGAACTTCAGTAGCAGGAGGATGGGGGTGGGGGGTGGGTGGTGGCGGGAGGCGGGGGTTACGACGAGCAGGTGGAAGCCATGTGGTCGATTGGCACGGACACGGTCTCCATCCCTCGCTTTGTTTGACTCCGCCCACAGCTTTGGCGTCGGGCTGCCAGAGCTGGGCTGGTGGAGGAGTGGGGTTGGTCATGTGACCACACCGCCTGCCTTGCATGAAAGGGAGTGGACAGCCAGCTCTTCTTGGCTGTGCCTTCTTTTGAAGAGCCGTGAAGTTTGTACTCCATCCGTTCAGTATGTAGAACTGGAGGATTTTGGAAAGAAACATTTACTATAATTTGACACAGGCCTTTAGAACTGTTAAAGCCCAGAACTGCAGGCCCGGGTCCAAGTGGAGGTTTGCCCTCTGGGATGCGGTTGATCACGTGACATCATAACATTTGGACAGCTGAAAGCATATACTCACTTTGAAAGTGCAATTGATAGGTATCCATTGGATTGGATTGCCAATATTGTGTCAGACTCGAGTAGCTTCTGTTGCGTTATAACAGAATGGGCTTTCTCTGCTCTGGTATCTTGGGCCAAACCGGCCTCGCTTGCCAGAGTTTATTGGCTTGTTTTTCCTGTGAAGAAGCGAATAACGTGTGAGTGGCAGCGCTGTCTCCCACTGCTTCTGTTGACACAGGGTTCATCTGTTGCTCTTTCCCACCCCCTCCCCCCCACCCCCCCATGAAGAGTGACCATCAGCGCACGCTCTCTCTCTGCGCTGGGGCGTTGTGTGCATGTTTCTGTGCACTTCCTCTGTCCCTCCTCCCTCTCTGTCGCTCTCGGCACCGCCGAGCGCCGATGGTGCCGATGGAGCCGTGTGGAGAAACGCAGGTTACAGTCCGAGCCTCCCCATGCCCGCACTGTCTGCTGCACTTGTGATAGGGGGGCCTCGCAGCGGGCGGGCCTCGGGGGGTGGGGGTGGGTATTGGGGGGTGGAGTAGGGCAGTATGTGAAAGGAGGGTAAGGCACGAGGTGGGGGGGGGGGGCCTTTTCATCTGTTCCCAGGACACAGAATCCCTCTCGCCGGCTTCCTGCTCTGGCAGAGCTGTCAGCCGGGGCCGAAAATGTGGGTCACGCTCCGCACCCCCCCCAGAGCAACACCGCATTCCCTCTGCATTCTGGGCCACGGAGGGGAAGCTGGGGGGGCTCCGGGCCCCACAGGGAGGGAGCGCCTCTTTTCATGGTGAGGTTATTCCTCCTCCCCATCCCCCCATCCCCCCCATCCCAGCTGCTGGACAGTATCCTTGCCAACACTCCCATTGCTGGCTCCCCATAGCTGTGGGTCAGATGCCTAAGGTCAGGCTGAAGTAGATCCACTGTAACCTGAACTGGGCAAACACTGTGGAGGCGTAGGGGCTGGGGAGGCATGTGATGTGTTGCCTCAGTACTGAAGTGGGGGGGGGGGGAGGAGAGGAGGAGAGGAAAAAAGAACCTGTCAAACAGCTCTTTTCCAAAATATCACAGTTTCCCCGTGTATTAAAAACAAACAACATGTGTCCTTTTACATGTTTTTAGACTCGTTCGTTGCAGTGGAGAGGGCAGAGGAAGCGTTTAGGGGCACTGATTAATCTCACTCTAACTCGCTACAGGTCAGCCTGTCTCGGTGGTGTGTTGTTTACTGTGTCCTGACGTAAGTCGCTGTCCTGTGCAGAGCTAGCCGCTAAGACTCGAGCGCTCCTGGTTCCTGGCACCCGAGGCTGCCCTCTCGTCCTCGTCCTCCCCCTGCCACCTCCTCTTCCGTTTACTCCTCCGTTTAATCCCGCTGCCCTCGATTTTCGTTTCTTCTCATCAGCGTCCGCCGCCCGTCCTAATCCCGTTTTATCTGCGGGGCGACCGTCCTAAGAGTCTGAGCGCCTGCTGAACCTTTTCGTGTTTTCTGAGTTTCAGAGCACCGACTTTCTCTGATGTTTACTGGTGGGGAAAAAAATCCTTATTTGTATTCATATACAGTGTTGTGGCTAATATAGAGTTAAACTGATGTGCTGGGCCGACTCATGTTTGACGTGGACTCTGCGGCATTTATTTTTAAATGCATTGTGTAAAATGATCTTGGGCATCGTATCGGCTAGCATACGCCAGCCCTCTATATATTATTACCCTGACATCCGAACGAGTGCTTGATTACACGGTAGTGTGCAATTAAAAGAAATATAGCACTGCTGAATCCCTGTTGAAATGATCCAGAGGTAAATTAAGTCAAAGCTAAAGAGGGGTTATGAGACTTTGGCTATGCAAATCCATTTTCACTTGTTCAAGTACAGAGATTTGCGGAGTTTTTTTTTAACCCTCTTGCCATCACAGTAACACTTAATCACCCCTTATGCCACGGTTTCACTATGTGCAGACTAAGCAGGCCTTAGAAAAATAGCTCAAGGACAAGTCTGAATGCGCTTCAATCCCAGACAGGTGAGGAGCCACACCCGTTTGTGAGCGAACCCTCATAACTGGAGCATGTCACGTGAAATCATGCCAGAATAGGACTTAAGGAAAAGCCCTAGGGCTCTATAAATAACCTTTGATTATTTTCGTTTTGTTATCTTGGGTATTTGATGTTTTTGACATCACGTTACAATGTAATTTACGAACTCTAGATTTAGGCTACATCTTGTGAAATTGTAAAATGGCAAGGTGTAGCCTATATCTCCTCGAGGCCAGGTTGTTTTTCCTTTTTCTTTTTTGCTGACTGTGCAATATATTGATTTTAAAAACATGGTTCGAATGATGGTTCAATAACACTGCTGGCTGTATTTGCTGCATCTGACCTTATGAATTTAAACACAATTCTTTTAAGCAGGTCTTGACTCTTTCTTCTATGGCAATGACTGGAGACCAACAGCTGTCAAGTACAGTGGTTCACCAGGAGATAGCAACAGTGTACTACTTTGGCCAGCTACTCAACAGTGATTCATTAATCAGGTGGCCCCATGAAATTACAATTTTAGAGGGTGTTTGGTCAGCAGCACTTCTGAAGTAGACGAGACTCCCATTCGCTGAAATGTGAAAAAAAACATTGTGGATTGAATTACAGCATATTTTCCCATTTTAGGAATATAGCATAGCTGCTTTCCTGTATTATTTATTTATTTAAGGGGGCTGATATTTTTGGAGGGCACTGGAATTAAGGTGAGTGGGTACAAACGGGACTGTTTCTGAGCTGGGGGGTCCCGGTGTTACCATGTAACACAAGCTGTCTGTCTGTGAACTAGGCCTGAGGAAATGGGTTCCCTGAACCTATGGTATTGAAAGGTGGTCAAGGTCATAAAAGTTTAACCAAAAGAAAAAAAAAATTGTTTTGGTAGCGTTCCACTCTACCAAAAACACCTGGTGACTGGCAAGGAAGGACAAATGGCTGAATATGCTAAAGAAAAGCCTCAGTATACTGGCGTTGCTTGAAGGAAGTGGGAACTGGGGGAACTGTGTCTGCGTGATTGTGTTTGTACTTGGGCTGATGTCAACAGGTAAAGGAGAGGAAGATGGACAGAAAGACAGACGTTTGTTTACTGACTCCACTCACTGTACTTACTTTACTTCCTTAGGCAGGGTACTGTGAGGGTTGAAAGCTGCCATGCAAGCAGTCGCCGCCTCAGTGCTGTGGAAGAGGGGCTCTGATGAATGTCTGGCCCAGAACACTCACATGAAGGGATCATTTTTCCAGCACAGGGTTATTTTCGTTTCACGTTTGAAGTACCGCGAACGGCATTCTAGACAGGCTAAAAGCACTCATTAAAAAGGATTTTGTGCTTGATGATGTAAGAGTTATGAAGAGGAATCAGGCAATCGGGTATAGCCTACTGTTTGCATCTCCGAAACCGCTGAAGATATACGTTTCAGGCAAAGAAGACATCAATCAGTCGGAGCCATCATTATGGCTGTGATTGAGTCACTTGTTTGAATTATACTCTCTGTGCAATTTGTCTGCTCCCTGAAGAAGCTCCCATTGTCTTTAGTTCATGCAACAGCTACTTTTCTGCTGTTCTTTACACCTTCAGGCGTTTAACGTCTCAAAACTTTTTCTGATGTGAATGCAGATGTCTCTTTCATCATTTCCCACGTCTGTCTGTGAGAATGTCATCGTTTTGAGGGGCGGACATCATTTCACACCATAAAGTATGCAAATGTGTTCAAATAGGTAAAAGAATAAGTTTTAAATAAATCACATTGTATCTGTTAAATACATGTGCAACCTGGAATGCAGTGTAATATAATGGGTAAGGAACTGTGCTTGTAACCTACCAAGGTTGCAGGTTCGATTCCCAGGTAGGACACTGCCATTGTATCCTAGAGCAAGGTACTTGAACCTGAATTGCTTTGGTGAATATCCAGCTGTATAAATGGGTGCTAAAAAATACAACAACAAAAAAGTTGTGTGCAAGTCTTTTGGATAAAAACGTCTAATAATGTCAGTAAAGGTAAAGGTAATCTCTTGTAAGCGTAGCTAAAGCTTTGGCTGTTGCCTGTCCTTTTCCACAAGGCCTGTGTTCCACGGCTGCTCACCCTTCCCCTCCCGGGAGTGTAAAATGTTTAACTTTGGTTTGACCGGGGCTGCCGCCTCGGGTGTCGGTGATCTGGGGGGGGGGGTGCAGTAACTGCCGTCCCGCAAAGGCGCAGCTCTCTTTCGCAACCGAATCTCTCCGGGGTTTTAATAATAGATCCCGTCGCTGGCTCGGCTTCCCACAGACGCTGTCTGAGGTTCGCGGGGTTGCAGAACGTGCGGCGGAGTGAGTCAGCGTTTCTGCCTCCGTCTCCGTTCGGCAGCGCGGACGCCGAGGGCTGCGTTTGTGTGCGTGCTGTTAGCGCACGGTTCTGCGCATTCTGTTAGCGCGCGGTTCTGCGCATGCTCTTAGCGCGCGGTTCTGCGCATGCTGTTAGCGCGCGGTTCTGCGCATGCAGTTAGCGCACGGTTCTGCGCATGCAGTTAGCGCATGGTTCTGCGCATGCTATTAGCGCGCGGTTCTGCGCTTGCTGTTAGCGGGGGTTCGTCTGCGTGCTGTTCTGCGCATGGCACGCTAACCTAGTACCCAGTGCCTGACCATGCGCAATTAAGCCCTCTCAAATCATTATTAAGCACCGAGTACATTACACAGGTAACGTTGCTTTTACAGGTAATTATTTGTCTTCAGTAGGCAAATTAATGGATAGGTGTGTTAATGGAATGGAGTGCTATATAAATAAAATAGATCTTAATTGAACAGAATGTGAGTTTTATGGGTAGCCTTGTTTGTAGGCAGTACTCTCTGAGCAGGCTGAGCTTGTTATTGATGCACGCTATGCTGCTGCTCAGTTAAGTGCTCATTCACTGTGCTGCTGGCTGTTCTGGATGAGTGTCCTTGTGCCTACTGCCATTATTCATTCCTCTCGCCAGAACGACCTTGCTGGTTGTTCTGGATAAGAGGATCTGCACAATAAATAAATTGGCAAATTGAAGTTTTATGATGGGATTTTAATAATAATTTTCTGTATATGATTGTATATAGTCACCACTTTATGAACTACATTATTAATATAGTTCATGAATATTTGGTTAATTATAATATTATAGGACTTTATTATATTGCTATTAGTCTTATTATTATTATTATTATTATTATTATTACTATTATTATTATTATTATTATTATACAATTAAGTATTTTCAGTTTTGTTTTATTCACAATCAGTTATTCAGTTTGAAATAGGCCTATATTACAATATGTAGCATGTAAGGCGTTATTAAATAAAGTGAATTGTAGACACAAATTCATCTGTGCCAACTGTTTCTATCCCTAGCACAGCCTGTCACAGCATCCTTATCCCTCACCCCCACCCCCACCCCCACATCCACCCCCACATCCTTTAAAGCTTTGGCCTTATTGATTCCTTGCTGTTCTAAGAGGAGTAAAACAAGATTTAGCGGGCAATTGGACTTCCCTGGAGACGTTTGGCACTGTTTCCACAATCAGATGCATAAGTAGAAGTTTATATTGCTGCAACCAGGGATTGGGCAAGGGAAGGCTCTGGATTCAGCGCGCTAGTATTCCTGTTTAAAATGTGCGGCAGTTTGGATCCAATGGGAGTTTATGTCCGTTAGTCAAATCACGGTGCTCCAGGGCCGAAAACCGCCACCTTTCCATCTGTGCGCTAATCAGGTGTGAAGGCAGTCTGGCCAATCAGCTGTGTGGGAATCAGGTGTGAAGGCAGTCTGGCCAATCAGCTGTGTGGGAATCAGGTGTGAAGGCAGTCTGGCCAATCAGCTATGTGGGAATCAGGTGTGAAGGCAGTCTGGCCAATCAGCTGTGTGGGAATCAGGTGTGAAGGCAGTCTGGCCAATCAGCAGTGCTAATTGTTCAGTTAATTACCCGGGAGGAAATAAAACCAGGGCTGGATTTGTATTTGAGGGCCAGATTTGAGTGTTCATGCTGTATCAGCGGTATGAATAATTAACCCTGTACTTGCTCTCCTGTTTTTTTCCAGTACGTCTTCAATGACCTGAGTGGCTCAGTATCACTGGCTTGGGTGGGGGACGGCACAGGGGTGAGTATTTCTTTTTCTTCTTTGGTTTTTTTAATTGGGTGTGACATACTGCTTCCTGTGACACTGGGTGGTGTTTGAAATTTGGAAGGAAGCCAGAAGGGAGAGGAAAATGACATCATTATTGCATCTTTTTCATCACGTTTTAATAATGACATTAGAAATATTATCAATCAGCCCGTGAACCACAAGTCTGAATGTGGTCTGTGTTGGGTTGACACATTTTGAAAAGTTCAAAATTGATTGCCCTTGCAAGGATGGGTGATTTTGTGTCATTATGTGAACTGTGCGATAAAAGAGGTCTAATCTGTGAAACCATGTGAAAAAGCAGAGACCGTGGAGCAAGTTCAGTAACTCTTCTTTGATGAAATAGGATTCTTGTCAGTGTGAGCTACGAAATCTGGAGCAATCAATACCAAAAAACAAAAAAAAAACTAATAAAAACTCTGTATATAGCCTAGCATTTGTCTGAATAAGAGTGCCCTCAGTATGGGAACAAGTAGATTTATCAGAGTGATTGTACCCCTCTGTACAGAAACAATTTAATTTCCCCTGACTTTCCTTGTGCTGAGTAATGTTGTAGATAAACGCTTTATGTTTCAACATAACATAAATCTTACCTTGTTACTGCAGCATCATTGGAATCCTTGAGCAATGCTACTCAGGCGTAAGAATTTAAAAAAGAGGACTTGATGATGTCGAGCTGTCAGATTCTGACCTGTTCTGCACCATGTCCTTGTATGATTTCTTTGTCTGAGCCTCTCTGTGTTTATTGGGTTTAATGGTTTCTTCTCTCTGACATGAATAAGAGGTTTAAGGGTCTAACTCATCCATCTCAGGAAAAACTATTAAAATTTTTAAATTTTAATAGTCATTCTGGCATTGCAAATCCTCTCTTGTATATCCTAGGGAATGTAAAAACTATGTATGTAAGGCCAGATGGTGTTAAAGCTACAAATTAGTAAATTTGTAATCCTCCTGGCTTGCATCAGATTCTATTTTATCAGGGACAAAAGAGTAGAAGTTAAATTGAGTAATGGCTAATTGCCCTGCTCAAATCTACAAAAAAAAAACTAGCTGTGCAGCCTAAAAGACATGGTTGTAGACTGGCCCTTTTCTATTATCTAATTTTCTCAGAAGTCTTGCAGATATAGTGTAATTTTCACCACAAAAACAAAATAGCAGGTTGTGCGTACATATATGCATTTCCTGTCTTCGATTTGAAATGCCTCAGCACGTATCCATTTGGTCTCCTGTGCTTGTCTCCCAGTGCCCCAGAAAGTGAGGACAACTGTAGGCATGTCCCGGGCTGACCAAAGAGCTCAAACTGTGACAAAAAGTCAGCCGCCAGCTTGTAGAACACAGTCGACCACAAGCAGCCAGTCTGTGGAACTGCCTGTGCCGGTTTAAAACCACCCATTTACCGCGCTCGCATTTGCCTCATTGCACACTGGGATAGGCTGGGTTCAGCTTGGCCGGACTTCCCTTGGGTTTCCACTGACCTGGGATCCCCGGCTGTGTGCCCGGGGGTTCCGCCGTGCGAAACGCTCTTCTCCGCTCCTGCCAGCGCTAGCCGACCGGCAGGATGTCAAACAGCCAGTAACCTTCCTGGATGTGGTCGCTAGCGGCAACAGTAGGTTTTAGTGGCGCGGTTGGTGATTCCATGTTTAGACATGGTAAATTCCAGCTCCAACGCAAAATGTTTCTCACAATGTTCTTGGAGTTTTTTTGTCACCGTTGTAACGTTGCCGCTACGTGCCAATTCCCGCCCCAGTTTGGAACGGCGAACCCCGCTGCCAATTCGGGGGAGCGTGCTCGTCCACGGTTCTCCTCCCGAGAACACGCGGAGTCGCCAGCTTGCCTCTTCACACGCCGCCGACTTCGGCTAAGTCGAAGTACGAAAATGGGGAAAAAATGTTTTAAATCGCAGTTGTTCTATGAACTGCTCGTCGGCTTTGAGAGAACGGCCTGGGCTGCGCTTTACGTTGTTCGTTAAGGGCTCGGACCCTCAAGGCTGGAGACGGAGAGCTGCTTCTCCTGTTTAAAAATGCACGTTCCCCTCCTGGGCGCTGCGGCCCCCTCACCTCCAGCAGCCCACAGACAGTGCAGCTCTGGGGCCTCCGGTCCTGGCAGGAGCGCCTTTCATGCGCTGGGGTCTCCTCTCCCCCACGAGGGGGGAAAAAACTCCCCCGGAACACAAACTCCTCCCCCTCTGCTGTGCACCAGCTCCTGCCTGCCTGTGCCTTTAAAAACCCCTTGTTTTGGGGTTTGTGATGACACCCCACCCCACCCCACCTCCCTCCCCTAAACCCCTGAATTCAGAATAAGAGTGGAATGTCTCAGAGGTGCGTCGCTGCACTGCTCTGTTGCTAGGAGTCGCAGTTGGGGGGGTGGGGAGGTGGGGGTGTGTGTGTTTGTGTGTGTGTGTGTGTGTGTGTGTGTGTGATGACTTCACTTTGGAAACAGAAGTAGCACACAATGACTTGCAACCCTGGGCAACATGGTATCACTGTAACCGGCTGCATCCGGGCTGGGCAACTGAACGCAGGCAGCTGTGCCCAGGCCCTGTGGTGCCCTGTGGTTGAAACTGCGCTGTGCTTTAAAAACACTAGAACACAACAGCCCTTTTCATATGCATATGGTTTAAAAGAAGAGTGGCCTTTAAAAACAGTTTTTTAAATTTTTTTTTAAAGATTCAATACGGAGGGACACTGGTGAGATAATCTTGTGTGCTCTTGGCTGCAGTCAGGTGTGCGCTAGAAATTTGGACATTGGTCCTCTTCAGGTACCATAGAGAAATTGTGGGAAGCCCTGCTGTTCATGTGGTAAAGATTAAAATAAAACCCAAACACATGTATTATTAATGTTGTTTATACACTTTTATGGTGTCAAAAGGAGTATAAAAGATTTGTGAAATACACAGCATGCAGTTTTATGGAGGTTGTGGGTCTCTTCGGCACTGAAATCGTGCATTCTTAGGTTTCATGTTAAAATGCCACAGACAAGGTTGGACTGAAAACTTTGAGGTTGAGGATTGTGTGTCACATGATGGAATGTGGCAAGTATTTAGAAGTGTGTGTGTGTGTATGTGTGTGTGTGTGTGCGGGAGAGAGAGAGAGAAAGTGGGAGGAAGTGAGCGAGAGATTAATAGAGAAACAGTTTTCCTCGTGCTCATTATGTCATTGCGGAGTGAGTGCTCTAGCTCTGACTTGTGGGAAGCGCGTTTCGATTCTGATCCTAATTAAATGGCACGATTGTCATCTGATGCGGCCGTTTGCCAAGAGCTGTCACTGCACTGCTTCTCTCCAACTCTCTCTCCTTTTCTCTCCATTGCTCTGTCTTGCTCTTGCACTCCTTCTGTCTCTCTCTCTCTTCTTCTCTCTCCCTCTCCCCCTTTTCTCTCTCTCACTCTCCCTCTGTCCCTCTCTCTATTGCTCTCTCTTCCCCCTTTCTCCTGCCCTTTCTCTCTCCCTCTCTCCCTCTTCTCTCTCTCTCTACCTCTCCTTCTCCTCTCTTGCTCTCTCCCTCTCTCTCTCTCTCGTTCTCTGTGTCTCCCCCCTCTTTTCACTCATCCCCCTCCCCCTCTCTCTGTGTCTCTGTAGTTCGGCTCTCCTGCTGCTTCCTCCTGCAGGCAGATGGGTCGGGCAGAAAGACAGATGTTCCACCCTCCACCTACAGTGCTGTCCAGCCCTGCTGTAGTGTGTGCGTGCGTGTGCGTGCGCTTGTGTGTGTGGGAGAGTGTGTGTGTGTGGGGGGGGAACTTGTGTGTGTGTGTGTTTGTGTATGTGTGTGGGAGCATGTGTGTGTGTTTGTGTATGTGTGTGGGAGCGTGTGTTTGTGTGTGCGCGTGTGTATGTTGGAGCGTGTGTGGGGGAGGCTTGTGTGTGTGTGTGGGGGGGGGGGGGCACTTGTGTGTGTGGGAGCTTGTGTGCTTGTGTGTGTGTGTTTGTATGGGGTTGCATTTGTGTGCAGTTTTTTTGTGCGTACGTGTACTGTATGTTTATGTGTATGTGTGTGTGTGTGCGTGTGCGTGATTGTGTGTTTATCTGATTGCGTGTGCCTGCTCTAGTGCATTACCTTTCACCAGTGAGTCCCGTGTCATGGCTGCTCATCACAGTTATGCAGATTATAAGCAGCTGTGATCGGAGCGCACGCATAAATAGAACAGCGTCGCTGTGGGGTCGTCGGCTGCCACGGTGACACACTTTTCCCTCCCAGCGCACGCTGATCCCGGGGGCTGTGAGTGACAGCTGGTTCAGTGACCCCCCTCCTGCTGACCTTATTCTGCTCTGCTCTCAGTCACTGGTGCCAGGTCCACTGCAAAAAAAACCCCCAAAAAAACCCCCAAATAAATCCAAATACCTAACCCCCATGGAGACCCTGCTGTCAGGTGTCTCTGAGGCACCCTTATCAGCCCGATCGTGTCTTTGAGACCCCTCCGCAGATTAATAACCTCTCTAACCCATTTTCTCTCCCAACAGGTCGTGCTGGCCTTGACAACTTTCCAGGTTCCATTTTTCATGCTGCGGTTTGGCCAGTCCAAACTGTACAGAAGGTGGGTGTCTCTGCGAAAGCAGCTCTGTTAAAAAATAATCGATTGATGTTTTTCTCAAGGTTGAAGTGGCTCATAGACAAGGTGCTTTAGTCTTTGAACGGGGGGGAAAAAAAAAAGTTTTGAAGTTTCACATATCAGGAAAAGTGGAAATGAAAGGATTGATGTAATTATCAAGTAACTTGTGGTGTGCTTCTGTTTGTGGGAGCACGATTGATGTTGAATGCTGTTCGGCTTCAATCTGCGTTATTGAAATCCATGCCCCCCTCTCTCTCCCCAACCCTGTCAGTGAGAACTATGGGAAATCCTTCCAGGACGTCACAAATCTCATCAACAACACTTTCATCCGTACCGAATACGGGATAGCGATTGGTCCGGAGAATTCTGGGAAGGTAGGTGGAGCTATTTGTATTTTTCTGGGCTCCTGAGCTGAGAAATGCCACACCACACTTCTCTTTTTACACATCTCTGTGAACGGAGGCCCACTGTGTCATGGAGAGCAATACTGAGTGTGTAGATGGGCACTTTTATATCACACCATTAAGGTCACCTTTTCTTCCCCCCAAAGTGGTTTCCTCGACTGCTTTTCAGTCGTTCCCCTACATGAGGTCAGTACAGTACAGCTGTGTTTGACCCAGACCTGGGTCAAATAGGTATTTGTTTTGGATTCAAATACGTTTCTGTGCTCTATTGATCTTGCCTGGTGTAATTGAGCCTGTCCGTATGACCAGAAGGTGGGGTTTTGCACTTTTTGAGAGTATTTCATTGGTTTCAATACACCAGACGAGATCAGCAAAGCTTAGGAAAGTATTTGAATCCTGAAAAAATACATACTTGACCCAGGTCTGGTTTGATCACCCTTGGATAATTGTGTGGAAATAAGTTGAGTGTACTCAGAAGCAGTGGTTTGTTTGGCCGGTGTGAATGCCTGTGGGTGGGGTAAAACACAGTGTTTGTTTCTACATGCATCTTGTGACCCAACATTAGTGGCGACCACAAGAGCCCTGCATTATTGCAAATGTATATTGCAGAGGGTTGTTACGACAGAGCCCCGTACAGGCTTTTATGTACACTCTATGACCAAAGGTATCTGGACTCGCCTTGGTCTGTGGCTGTTTTTCATGGTTTGGAATACTTCCTCCCCTTAGTTCCAGTGATGGCAAATAATAATGCTAAAGCATACAGTGACATTCTAGACGATTCTGTGCTTCTCCGTCAGTTTGGGGAAGGACCTTTCCTGCTTCAGCATGACAGTGCCCCTGGGCACACAGCGGGGTCCATACAGTAATGGTTTGTCAAGAACGGTGTGGAAGAACTTGACCACAGCCCTGACCTCAAGCTCATACAACACCTTTGGGATCAATTGCAAAGCCAATTGCAAGCCAGGCCTAAACGCCCAATCAGTGCCTTCTGGCTGAATGGAAGCAAATAAATGCAGCAACGCTCCAAGATCTAGTATAAAGCCTTCCCAGAAGAGTGGAGGTTGTTATAGCAGCAAAGGGTGGACCAACTCCATGTTAACGCCCATAATTTTGGATGCGATGTTGGATGTCAGGTGTCCGCATGCTTTTGGCCATGTAATTTATTTGGTCGTGACTTTAACCCCCCCCCCCCCCCTCCAAACCCTACAGGTCATCCTCACAGGCGACGTCTCGGGCGGCAAGGGATCCAGGATATTCCGTTCGGTGGATTTTGGGAACAGCTTCACCCATTCCGACCTGCCGTTCCATCCTCTGATGCAGATCAGCTACAACCCGCACGATGCCAACGTGCTTCTGGTCATCAGCATCACTGTAAGAGCGTGCCGATGCCGTGGCAACTAGAGCATTCTAGCATCACTGTCACGCATGATTGACAGCCCCTCACCACATTTTCCAGGACAGGGGTGTGGCTACAAGCCGGGAGTCTGGCACACACTTTAACATTCTAATGCTGATGTAACAATCGCTGCTGGTAACGGAAAGCAGTGGAGTTCTAGAACACTTAGAATGTTGAAAAAACATTCCAGAAAACCTACTCTTCAAAGGGTTAAATCATTTCCGTGAATGAGATTGATGCCTCTGCAGGTATCACACGCACACACACACACACACACACACCCCTCAAAGTTATTGCCTTTGATTCGCTTTAGTGCATGCTGACTGTTCTGAGAGAAGCTTAAGTGAATTTTGCATTTGAAATAACTCAGTTTGCCTGCTGGAGATATTCTGCTGGGGTCTTACTCTGCCTTTCTGTTTTTCAGTATGATCTGTGGGTGTCGGAGGACTTTGGAGAGAACTGGAAAAAGATACATGAAATGGTGTGCCTGGTCAAATGGTAAGAACATTGTGGACTAGCGACGCGCTCAAAATATTGATATATTAACCCTGAAGGCATTATCAGGCGCTTTTAATCTAGAATGAGTTACACATTAGTTTTCTGGTGTCGTTCTCTCCTGGACGGTGCCCCCTAGTGGTCAACAAAAATGTGCTGTTTTCATAACCTTTACATTTTTGTAGACTTTTACAACAACAACAAAAAAAACTTTCCCCGGAAAGCCTTGAAAACTTTTATCACATTCATTAAGGTGTCTGAGTACGCTTTTGAGTCATCGGACATTCATTAGCAATTAAGATTCCACCGTGTAAAGAGAAACAAGGCGGCCTGTGTTAGTCGTCCTTTGTTTGATAAAGAGAGGGTACCGCCAGGTTCCGCTGGTCTGCTTGTTTCCTTAGCTTTTCTTCCAGGGCTATGTTATGGGTTGAGCCCATCCGCTGCCATTGTTTACCCTGGAGGCGGTAAATCTTTGGGCTTTAGTAGTAGAATGCTCAGGTCGTTAAGTCAGGCCCTCTGGTTAGGTCATGCTTAGAACCTTTAATGTTGTATTTTTAGTCTTTTGTGTCCACGGTCATGCCATTTTCTTCCTAAAACACCTTGCAAATAACCAAATAACATCTGTTGAAACAATGTCAAAGAATGGTCTCCCAGAACTGGCTTTTTCCAATGTTGCATGATATGATCTGATTTGGCTTTCTGCTTATTTTAAAAAATAACTTTGTCTGCGTTGAGAGAATTGTCACTCACTAACATTAGGTGCAATTTACAATAAAGAGTGTACCCTCCACCTATTTAACTGGAGTAGGATAAACCAAGGTGGACCTGAATAGCTGGTATCAAGTTTATAGCCCTTAAAAACGCCAAAATAATCTGTCTCTGGGTTCATTTTGTTCTACAGAGAAGTGTCTGGGATGTGCAGTGACTCTGGGTCCATTTTGTTTTTTGAGATACGGTTCTTATCTCTCCTTGTCCAACACAAAGTCTTTACTCTGAAGGCCTTTGCATCTTTGTGAAGCCGAACAAAAAACATCAGAGATTCTGTAGTTCAGTGGCGTGTCCTCTATAATACTGGTTCGGTGGATCCAATGTGCTGCACTAATTCTATGCTCCCAACAGTCGGATGAATTCTCCAAATGCAGTGTTGTGTACTGGGGCAGTTTGGCCGGATAACCGTTATTGAACTAACTGGTTTAGTAATGGCACCCCAACCCACCAACCAGTTCTGTTGCAGATTTAGGCCAACTCAGCTCTGCTAAGACATCATACCCCCGCACTGTTATCAAGTGCAGACATCCACCTACATGCACACCTACTGACAAACTTTTGAGCACTTCTTTATATAAAGAGCCACTGCGGTGGGTCTCAGAGCTGCTGATTAGAAATCAACGAGCAGATTGATTTGTCTGCTGAAACTCTGATGGACTGAAATAGCAGAGCTCAGGTTTGGCTTGTATACTTCTGCTTTTAGTGGCCTGGAATGACTCAAACTGCAAAAAAAAAGGCTGAAAAAGCGTGCAGCACATGCAGTGTTGCGTGTGAGATTTGTGCTAAGTTGCTAACACAAAAGGGTTACAGCATCACTTGGCACCGTGTGCTTTACTTGGCTGGGCTCGCCTGCGTGTTTGGCTGCAATTGCTGTTTCATTTATGGGCAACAGGACCCAAGCAGCTGTAGGCTTAAATAAGCTGTAAATTACTTTTATATTACGGCTGCAGCGCATTGTAGTGATTCTGGAGGTGGGCTTGTAGGCCTGGGGGTGTAATTAACTTCCCTGATGGGACACTGAGCTCGAACCTCTGCAGAGGTTGCCCGAATTGCTTCAGGAAGCATCCAGCTGTATGATTGGATAGCGTGCCAAAATGCTAGCCATGAGTGTTGCCCTGGAAAACTGTGTCTATATGGCAAATGGATCTGAAGCGAACGCGTAATAGCTAACACTCATTTGAAAATATGATAGTGGGGGGAAAAGGTGCTGATTTGACTGTGGCTGAAAGCCAGCGGCCTTGCGTCTCACGTCTGTCTGTTTGCTCCCAGGGGGACGGACAACACCATCTTCTTCACCACGAACCCAAACGGATCCTGCAGTGAGTGACTGAACCAGTGTACGTCGGTAAAGAGTGCGCCCGCCAGCCCGAGGTGTGTGAAAGTCAGTCACCCTCCCCCCCCTCTCGTTTGTGCGGTGTGTGTCAGGTGACCGAGGGATGCTGGAGCTCCGGAAGACCTCGGATTACGGGCGAAACTTCAAAACCGTCGGCAAAAAGATCTTCTCCTTCGGCCTGGGCGGGCGCTTTGTCTTCGCCTCGGTCATGACCGGGACGGTAAGGCTGCGTCTGTGTGTCTGTGCGTCTGTCTGTCTGTCTGTCTGTCTGTGTGTCTGTGTGTCTGTGCGTCTGTGCATCTGTGCGTCTCTGTGTCTTTGTGTCTGTGCATTGTGCGTCTGTGTGTCTGTGTGCATTGTGCATGTATGTGTGTGGGTGTCTGGTATGAGTAGGACGTATGTGACTTAATTCACTATGCTAAACTGACTTTGCCTCATTTCTCTGGAGTATAAAAAAGGAATTAAAAAACAGAACTTGTAAAAATACTTTGTCGTATTTACTCAAATACCAGTGAGTATTTTTATTCCTTTCTTGTGTAAGTTTTTCTTAACTCGATATGAACTATGTTTAATGGGCAAGGAAGGTGTGTGGGTGTATTTGTGGGCGGGTGTGTTTGTGTATATGTGTTTGTGCACATACGTGTGTGTGTGCGTGTTTGCGTGCGTGCGTTTGTGTGTGAGCTGTAGGATGTTTGACAGCCATCTCCTCTCTTTATGTGATGTATGCATTTGGACGCAGCGTGCGCGCGTGTTCGTCAGTGCCTAACATGCGTGTGTCGCTCTCAGGGCACCCTTCGTATGATCCACGTGTCGGTGGACCAGGGGGACACGTGGAACATGGCCCAGCTGCCCCCCGTGGGGCACGAGCAGTTCTACTCCATCCTGGCGGCCAACGACGACATGGTGTTCATGCACGTGGACGAGCTCGGTGGTCAGTCCCCTCCGCTCCGCCACGTTTCACACTTCCTGTTCATCTCCGCCATGTTTCACACTTCCTGTTCACCTCCACCAGGGCCTTTCTCTCTTCAGACGGCTCGTCTTAGGATCCGCATGCCATTTCTCTCCAGACAGCCGGATCAGGCAACTTATCTTATCTGTAACAGATAGGCGTCATAAGGGAGGGGTTGAACAGCGCACTTTTAATCGATGCTTTACGTATCTGTCCCATATAAACTATCAGAGTTTCTATCTGACACTGAAAATTAAGCTGGGGAAAATGCTTAAAAATATTCTCCTATAAACTTCCTATAAAAGCTTTGCGTATGTAACAATGTGTCTCCACTTGCAGACACGGGGTTCGGCACCATCTATGTGTCGGATGACCGCGGCACCGTTTACTCCAAATCTCTGGAGCGCCACCTCTACACCACCACAGGGGGCGACACAGACTTCACCAACGTCACTTCCCTTCGCGGGGTCTACATGACCAGCGTACTGGCCGAGGGTGAGACACATGCAAACGCGTATATGCACACACACACATGCGCACAAGCACACACAACACACACACATGTGCGCACACACATACACACACACACACTCCTGAAAGGGGTGGCAGCAGTCAGTCAGCAGTTTGGCTGTTTGTTTCCCTGTGTGGGTAGTCTGCAGCCTCGTCAGCTTGTTCCGTTTCGAATCCTGAAACGGCGGCAGCTGCTGCCTCTCTCACACTATCCTGATTTAAACTCTGCATTCTTCATCAGCTCTACCACAGAGACAAATGAGCAGTTTCAGTGTGACGGGGGGAGTCTGCGCTCTCCATCACCGTTAGCATCTACCAGCCGGGTACTGCGGGGGGCCACTGAGCGTGCCAAAAAGCCTGTGATCATCCGGGGGGGGGCGGGGGGGGCTTTCCTTGGCTGAGTGCCTACTGGAAGACGGAAGCCAGTTTGAAATCATCACTCCTGAGAGCAAAGCTGAGAGAGGCAGAAAAGATACAGCGTACAGTGTATCCGTACAGTATCGCTGCTGGACTGAAACCAAGATATTTTACATTTGATTTTAATACTGCTAAAGCTGCACTGAGAATCTACAAATCGTCATATGCGAAGGTTTTTCTCGTTAAGAAAACGGATCGAATTCATTCACACCGCATTCAGTTAAAATTTTGTGAGTAATGTTTTCCCGACTCCTGTATACAAGGACACCGGTAGAAGCTGTGAGACAGAGACGCCCCCACTTGTGCAGTTTCGTTCCTAACCCCCCCCCCCCCCGTACTCTGTGTCCCAGACGGCTCGGCGCAGACCATGGTGACCTTTGACCAGGGCGGGGAGTGGAGGGCCCTGAAGAAGCCCAGGAACGGGAAGTGCGATTCGACGGCCAAAGATCCGGAGCTGGTGAGACACATTCCCATCAGCCCGGGTTTAGTCACTTAACACGCACTGTGTACTGGGGCTACAGCAGCTGGGTTCAGTCACTGAACACACACTGCGTGCGGTTTACTTGGGATGCTTTCTGTTTTTCGCATTTCTTGTAACTCCTTACTTGTTGGGCAGATATTTTCACTCACCAGTTTTCGATATCTTAAGAGACCGAGGGTGGAATATTTTGCTGTTGACTGCAAAGTGTTGATTTATTATGTTGATTTATTATTGAGCCGTTGTTCTTTTGCTGATTACTCCAGTGCACTTTTATGGAACTTCCGCTGCTCTTGTGGACGTTACTGCCTGCTGTGTCTGTATGTCTGTAACCGTGTATCTGTGTGTCTGGACATCTGTGTGTGTGTGTGTGTGTGTGTGTGTGTGAGAGAGAGAGATTGTGGCTCTGTTAGAATGTGTCGGGCTGTGTGTGTGTGTGTGTGTGTGTGAGATTGTGGGTCTGTGAGAATGCGTTGGGCTGTGTGTGTGTGTGCATATGAGAGAGTGTGTGTATGTGTATGTGTGTGCGTGTGTGTGTGTGTGTGTGAGATTGTGGGTCTGTGAGTATGCGTCGGGCTGTGTGTGTGTGTGTGTGTGTGTGTGTGTGCATATGAGAGAGTGTGTGTGTGTGTGTGAGATTGTGGGTCTGTGAGTATGCGTCGGGCTGTGTGTGTGTGTGTGTGTGTGTGTGCATATGAGAGAGTGTGTGTGTGTGTGTGAGATTGTGGGTCTGTGAGAATGCGTTGGGCTGTGCGTGTGTGTGTGTGTGTGTGAGAGATTGTGGGTCTGTGAGTATGCGTTGGGCTGTGTGTGTGTGTGTGTGTGTGCATATGAGAGAGTGTCTGTGTGTGTGTGAGATTGTGGGTCTGTGAGTATGCGTCGGGCTGTGTGTGTGTGTGTGTGTGTGTGTGTGTGAGATTGTGGGTCTGTGAGTATGCGTCGGGCTGTGTGTGTGTGTGTGTGTGTGTGTGTGTGTGTGTGTGTGTGTGTGTGTGTGTGTGTGTGTGTGTGTGTGTGTGTGTGTGTGTGTGTGCGCGTGTGCGTGCATCAGGCTGTGTGGAGGGACAGTAATATCTCTGCCTCCTCCTGTCTGCAGTGCAGCCTCCATATCCACGCCTCCTACAGCACCTCCATGAAGCTCAACGTCCCCATGCTGCCCCTGACCGAGCCTAACGCCGTGGGGCTCATTCTTGCCCATGGTAACCAGGCAACGCCTTGCACACACACTTCCCGCACCGCCCTCTCGCCCACTCCCAAGATAATGGCTGCATCCCAATCCACTAAAGCTTCACCATCACTTAAGAGCAACTTAACTTGCTCTGCCATAGCTTCTAGGCTACTTAGCTGATAAAGCTATAGGACCATATGTCATTAGCCAATAGCAAGCTAGTTAGCAAGCCTACACATTAGAGAATAATAAATATATCAGATATACAGCTGTGAAATATCTGTCGCTAGCAAGCAGATATAGCTTGTTAACATTAGCTTATTACCCTTCCTTCCCCCGGAAAAGTAATTTGGTAAACATTCCATGTCCATTTGTCTTTACTATACAAAGTTTATTTACATCGGAAATGCCTGGAGAGCTTCAGTTCAATCTCACAAAAGCCTACAGGATGAAACGGACCCTGCGGGTGTTTTGGCAATGAAGGGTGGAAAATATTTACTCTGCGTTTGCTGTGGATCTCATTCCCTCAAGAAAATCTGAGCATGGGAAAAGCTAAGTAATGTATTCCGCTCAGCTTATTAACGGCGTTGAAGTGCTCCTCAGGTGACGATGAGGGTACATCAAGCGAAGCCTGCGGGCTGTGAGTGGAGGTTATGAGAGCGGAGACAAATACACGCCACACACGGCATCTTAACAGAAAAGGCTTTTAGCGCGGCATAGCCTTGCTCCCCCCCGTTAGCCGCGTGCTAAGCTTCGCTATGCCAAAATGTCCGGTGATTGAATCATGGTTTCAGGATGCAGGATTCTCTGGGTGCTATTTTACTTCAACTCTTTCCCCCCTGACCCCCCTGCCCCCCCCCCGTTTTGTGTGCTTCAGGGAGCGTGGGCGACGCCGTCTCCGTCATGGCGCCTGACGTGTACGTCTCCGACGACGGGGGCTACACCTGGCTTCGGGCCCTCGAGGGCCCCCACCACTACGCCATCCTGGACTCCGGGGGCCTGCTGGTGGCCGTGGAGCACACTCCCTCCCAGCCCATCTCTCAGATAAAGTGAGTTGGGTGGGGAACAGGCGGGGTTTAGTGCCGGTGGGTGTGGAGGTCAGAGTGTGCCAACCATGTGCAGTCATCCAAAATGGCGTCCTCAAACACCACACAAAAAAAACAAATTTGGAATGCCCAATTATATTCATCGGCCTGGGAACGAAATGTTGATGGAACAAATAAGGAAAGACATCTTGGGCGGAACCACGGTCGAGAGGGGGGAGCCCATCCTCCCCTTGGCTGGCTCAGGAAGTTAGTTTGTAATGATTATTTTGTCATTCGGCCATTTTTAAGATCAGTCAGTTGTTCAAAAATAAAAGTTCAAGAGTGATGACGGGGTGTGGGTGTGTCCACCAGCTGAGCCGTCCAATCACGTGCTGTGTGAGGTGTGCTCTCCTGCAGGGGCCCAGTTAATCCTCTTAGGGGAGTCACCGAGTCGCTTTCAGGGGGTGAGAGCAGGACAAACACACCAAATTAAACCTTTTATCTCTGGAAGCTACAGCCAGTTGTTAAATGCGCTGCAAGGCATTCTGCACGGTCAGGATTTCACACTAGACATGTGAAAATAAAATAAAAAAATTTTAAGTTGAGTGGTTGGTAATAGGTAGATAGACTGGGGGTCTGCATTATGCATCAGTGGATCTATACTGCTGCAATAAAAGGAAATACAGTTTATAACTTTCATTCGTATATAACTAATGGCAAATAGTTACAGCTGCATATGATGTTTGTTATTAGTTTATTTTTACTGGGAGAATGCACAGTAATAGCATTTCTGTGAATGTGCCAGTCAGCCAGAGAGGAAAATGTTTTATCTGTAGTCCCTGTTATCTGTGATGTCTTTTTGTATTCCTACCATGTCTGAGCCACATGTTTTTTTGGGGGGAAAATGCAAACACAGAAGCCTTGCAAGGGAGCCCAGCAGGGGGGCTGTCCGGAGTAGTGGGAGATTTTCACTGACAAGCCAGGTGTCTTTTGCAGGTGGCTCAGCGCACCATAATAAGCACGTACTTCCCTCTGTGCTGTGTAAAACCAGTACCCCTATCATGATGAGGCAATGACGTTCAGACACTCCTTTGGACTCTAAATAGCCCACAGTGACTTCAGAAACAGTGACGGTCAGCGCCATGGTAATTACAGGGCTTCGTTGACGTTGCGTGCGGACTGTGCCTAATCGCAGGTTTTCCACGGACGAGGGGCAGTGCTGGCACGTCTTCAACTTCACCGACGACCCGATGTTCTTCACGGGCCTGGCGTCCGAGCCCGGGGCGCGCTCCATGAACGTCAGCATCTGGGGCTACCGCGAGTCGCTCCTCAGCCAGTTCTGGGTGTCCATCACCATCGACTTCACGCAGCTGCTCACCCGCGACTGTGAGTGAGAGCCGCAGGCTTCGCCGCGGGCTTCGGGAAGCGGCCTGGGGCGGAATGGAATCCGCAGCGCTGCTCTTCGGGCCGACAGCTCTGATTTATTACCTTCTCTCTGGAGGTCATAACCCTCTGGTTTGAGCTAACAGAAGTGTAGAATATTTGGTTTTATTCTGTGCTCTTCCTTGCTTGGATTTGTTTGCTAACTCGCCAACAAGGCTGACAAAGCTTGATGTCTAATAATTATCCTAGCAATACCATTAATTATTATTATAATTATTATAATATTGGTACTATTACAGAGATTGGTGTCACATTCTTTAAATCTGTGTTTTTTGAAATATTGGGTACCTAATCGAGTACCTAATTGGGTCATGGGACTATATGAGGTGGGTCCCGAAATGAGTCCCTGAAAGGTACTAAAGTTCTAATTTGGATCCCGATATTAAAAAGTTTAAGAACCAGTGCTTTAAATCAGTCATGTTTCTCTTTCATATTTATAATGTGTGAATGTCCTCCCCTCAGATACAGTATGAGCTGCCCATGTCTCTGTCTCTGCTTGTAGGCGGTGAGAAGGACTACGTGCAGTGGCTGGCGCACTCTGATGACATCAGCGACCCCAGCGACGGCTGCATGCTGGGGTTCAAGGAGAGGTTCCTGCGGATGCGCAAGGACTCGGTCTGCTGGAACGGCCGCGACTACATCGTCACCAAGCAGCCCACGCCCTGCCCCTGCACCCTGGATGACTTCCTGTGGTACGGTTCTCCCTAAGCTCACTTCGCCCTCAACCCAACAAGCGACATAACCGGCTTCTTTGGGCCCCCGTGACCGTCAGGGGCCCCAAAATTATTCTAAAATATATACAGTATATTATTTATAATGTTGGGTTGGGGAGGCCCCTCAAATTAGACCTCGTTTAGGGTCCCTCAAAGGCTAGGGCCGCCACTGGCACCAAGTCTCATTGCCACAAACCGACATTAGCCAAACCGTGTTTGAATGCATGTCAGGGTATTTACTGATTCTCTAATAGACATACTGCATGATATAAATTCAGAAACTCTTCCCATTACACAGGAGTGAAACACGCTCATATATTCCATTTCAGATTAAAGTCGATTTCCTACCTTCTCTTCACAGCGGACACAATTACACATCAAATACCTGTGAAATCTGCATTACATTACATTTCAATATTAATATCTTATTTTAAATAATGGAAACAAGAAAATATTTACCAGTGGTTTTGCAGTCATTAACTGAACTTTCAGTGGTGTTGACAATAAAAATGATTTTGGAATTCAACACTCCCTGTTAAGAACAGGTTAGAAACGTTTGCCTAGAGGCCTGGAAGCACATGGATCACAAGATTTCATCAACTTTTGCAAAGGTCTAAAAAAAAAAAGCCAGTCATAACTCAGAGGTATAAAAGTATTTCAAATAAATTTAAAACCTCCTCCATTAATGTTCAGTGTATGCATTTTGGAGTTAAACTGGACTTGTTGAATGCCTTTAGGTTAGTTGTACTGGATGTAGGCCAGCTGGTGACTTAGACTTGTGTGTGTTCTTCCTGCTGTCCTGCAGTGATTTTGGGTACTATCGTGCAGCCAATAGCTCAGAGTGCCTGGAGCAGCCGGACCTACAGGGGCACGCTCTGGAGTTCTGTCTTCACGGGAAGAAGGAGCAGCTGCAGACCAGCGGGTAACTCTCAAATAATCCCCCGTCACCTTGGTGTGTAACACTCAAATCTGCCCCCCACTATGGTCTGTAACGCTCAAATTATCCCCCGTCACCATGGTGTGTAACACTCAAGGTTGGAACTCTCAAATCTGCCCCTTAAAATAAGTTGTAACTCTCAAATCTGCCCCTCACAGTGGTGTGTAACACTCAAATCTGCGCCTCACAATGGGGTGTAACTCACAAATCTGCCCGGCACAACAGGGTGTATCTCTCAAATCTTAATGTGGTCTGTAATCTTCCCCATCTATCAGATCACCAGGTAAAACACAAGTTTCTCTGTACACCTGGTTCTCATTAACTTTCACCAGCAGCTGATTAGTTGTCCATTTTTTTTTACCTTGCTACAGTTATAACTGTTCTCCTTTTAGAGTCAGCTATTTTTGCCCATATCTGTTAAAATGTCACCAGACCAGATTAGACCAGAGTTTCCCGCCTTTTCGGGGTGAGTGGTTTTATAAAGCCCTTGCCCATGACCGTGTGTCTGTGGATGGGGAAAGGCGGTAACCAATGACGACACTGACCCACTTCCACCATCAATGTCTCCCAGGTATCGGAAGATCCCGGGAGACAAGTGTGAGGGCGGGGTCATGCCAGAGCGCAAGGAGATCGACCTCAGCAAGAAGTGCGTGAGCAACCTGCTGGGGCAGGAGCTGCTGGTAAGTCCAGATTCACTGCTCTTTCAGTACTGCAGTGATATGCACAGACTGGCCTGTGTGCTCATTACACTTCCTCTATGTCACTGTGCAGTTCGTCTGAGCTGTATTACGTGTGATTGGCCTCAATGTGCCTGTCCAGGCACACATTACATGCTGTATAACCATTCCAGTGTAGGTTCTTATTTGAACGGCTGTTATGTCGTCACCTGGTGGATTAAATGTAGTAATGTAGACAAAACTAACAGCACGTGCATGTGCACGATAAAAAGAAACCACAATGTAGAAATGCATAGACACAACAAGAGATCATTTCTTTTCCTCACACCGGGTGCTGCCAAAGCCCCAGTGCGGATAGAAACATTGATCATGCTGAGATGAGAAATAAAGCTATATTTTAGGGAGCTGTCCTTGCAGTGTGCACTCTCCATTTCTGTTTTCCATCTTATGGGCCTGCACACAATCAGTACAACACTTTGTGTCTTGCTTGTTTTTTTTTCTTGCTGAATGTCGCATATCCCTTCTTTTTTCTGTTTTTTTTCCTCTGTTCTTCTCTCTCCTCACCCCTCTCTCTCTCTCTCTCCTTCAGAGGGATTCCCACTACAGTTCCGTGCCCATCGTTGCTGCGGTCATCGCCATCCTGCTCATCAGCACGGTGGCAGGCGTTCTCTTCATCAAGAAATACGTGTGTGGCGGCAGGTCAGCTATGGAGCCATTCGTTCTTTCCTTTTCGGTCTGTCAGTCTGAGTCTGAGTCCTCTGAAAAGTCCCCTGTCAAAAAAACATGAACGCTATAGTCAGCACCTCTCCTTTTTTATTTTGCAGGTTTATGCCTCGAGCTTAACCCTCAAATTATGTTTGGGGTCAAATTGACCCCAACGGTTTAACCTGACACAAAATATTTTGACACTTGTGTGTAACGTAATGCCACCCAAACTGCTAGCTTTTTATCTCTAAAGATTAAAAATACTTAAGAAACACGTAATTTTACAGCGTGAGGTAAGTGAAATGAAGTGCTTCTCCTCAAAAGCATGTATTTATAGCCAGGTGTGTTAGTTCTTAGAACTTGAGTTTGATTTGGTTTCAGAACACATTGTGCATTTGAAGTTCTTCTGTAAGGCATGTGAGGTTTGTTACCACATTGATTGAGCTATTGATTCACGTTGCAAGAACAGTATAATTAATGCACAACAGCCGGTACAAAACCTGACAGCTTGTATAAACCATTGCGATAGTAATTGCAGCAGTAGTCACATGAATAGGAAATTTTATAGCACATAGTATTTCTGATTCCCATAAAACTGTAGGTTTATAGTGGCAGTGGTATTGTGATTATTATAACTATTATTATCAGTTATAGTTGTAGTGTATTTATGCTGTGAAAAAAAAACCTTGTATTGCCAAAACTGTTAATTCCCACGAACAGCAAAACAAGGAACAGCTTTTTTTAAAGATGCCAACACAGCCTTATGGTTTATGCACAAGGAATTTTGAACAAGTTTTTTAAGTTGAGTTTTGCACCATTCTCAACTTCCAATGTGTGTAAAAAAATATTTTTTAAATGTTAAAACATTAACTGCCCAAATGAAGGAAACAAAATGATATACAGTGTTTTTGCGCGGCACCATTCAGTGTAATTATTATCAGTATAATTATTAAGTGGAGAATTGATCGCTACAGCCCTCCAATGGGGTGCCTCTTGTGTGAATATTTTTTCCTCGCCCGACAGGTTCTTGGTCCACAGATACTCTGTGCTGCGGCAGCACGCCGAGGCCAATGGGATCGAGGGGATTGACGAGCTGGACAGCCACGTGGCCGAGTCTGGCAAGAGCGACTACCACGACGACTCGGACGAGGTGCGAACGAAACGCAGCCTCCCTCCCGGCGCTGCGCTGAAGGGCAGATGGACTCATAACACACAGCATTCTCTTGCTTCTTTCACCCTTTGAACAGTTTTGTCCTTGAAGCTGAACAGATAGGAATATTGACATGCTGCAACGTTTGCTTAATCTCTCATTCAGAATGATATTGCATTGGCCTCGTTAGTGGTAGCCAGGAGTCCTGGCTGCGGGGCAATGCATAATATACAGTAGGTTCAGAGGAAGGGAGGGATTTGGTCAGCAGTGTGTCCCTTGTCTCATTGCACAACGGCAGCTTTGCCTGATGGAACATCTGCAATATGCCTACACCAGTTGCATCGGTCATGTAGTTCTCCAGCACAATATCTGTGCTGAGTATGCACCAGCAGTCTGCAGGGAATGCATCAGAACAATCTACAGGGTATGCACCAGCAGAGATTGCAAGGTTTGCACCAGCACAGTCTGTAGCATATGCATCAGCAGTCTGCAGACTGTGCATGCTCATTTTTACCCAGCCGAATTACAGATGTTTCAATGGTACTGGCCTATAATTATGATTGAGCATTCCAAATTTACGAGAAATTAAAAAAAAATAAATAAATAAGCATTGACAAAAAAGTGGATAATTTCCATTTAATTTCTTTCACTCCATGAAAAGCCTGGGTTGTCATACACACTGACTCCCAACTCTGTGCTGGCTTACTCCTCTCTGATTTTCATTCACAGGACCTTCTGGAATGAGATGGAGAGCCAGAGAGACCGGCCACCACTTCGAGGGCCAAGCTGGGAAAATCCGCACCCCCACCCCCCCACCCCCCCAAAAAAAACATTTCCCTGCTCTCAGCCTGCTCCCCCTGAGCCTCTCTGTGCCCCTACCTGGTCACTAACATCGCTGCTGCTTCCTGTGCCCCCATCCTTCTATCACCATGGAAACCTCTGGCAGCTCCACCTGTGAGGGAGAAGGGCCGTTCTCACGACTCCTGCCATCTCTTTCTGTCGGTTGTGTTACAGCTGTGGGAGAAATGAACTTGACCAGCATGCGAGAGAGCTGGAAAAACCAAGGGGCGGGCTGAAGGACGCGAGGCTGAGCTCAGCAACGTGTGAAAGGCGTTCATGCTGTCACGACCCTGCGTCAAGCTTTTCTGATACAGCTTCCCTGTTCAAATAAATGCGAAGAGATGTTGTAAATATAGACAGACGAAAGCGTGGTACTGGAATAATTTTGACATTGTGTGTCACAGCTGTGCTCCACCGTTGGCTTGCTCCTTTTTTTCCAGCGTCGAATCCCCAATCTGAAGGACATCACGCCTTGAATGACATCATGGAGACATGCAATTCAATGAAACTCACAAATACTGGATGTGAACTATTCTTCAAGGCCAGATCTACACGATCTGCTGTAATGGATACAATTATTATTCTTAAATTAAAGAATTTAAAAGGATGAAAAATATTCTAAGCTAAATGGGTTCATCCTACTACCACCCCCCCTACCCCCCCCCCCCCCCCCATCCCACACACACACACACACAGAGTTTGCTACTCCACTTGCTGAGTACCCCCGGCTTGATGTATTGGAATCACCGGGAAGTGAATTAGACTGCTAAAATGTGACACAACTGTAAGCCCATATAGTAACAGGATTTTGCTGGAAAAAAGTATCCACGTGTAGAATGTCTTGAGCAATAAAATTGTCAGATGCAATAATTATTAATAATCACATTCCACAGAACAGTGTTCCTCTTGTTCTTCAGATACAGATATGTTGAATTAAAAGAAAGTACATTTTAACACAAATCACTGTCCATTTTAGGTTCACCCCCAACCCTGCTTTAGCGGTCTAAAGAAAAATGGTCAGTCATTGTGAAATTTATCCTGTTGGTGTGTTCATGGATATTCCAATGTACAGATCAGATTTTTTCCCTGGGCATCAAGCTTTCTGCTGTAGCCAGCAAGAACTAAAACAGATGTTTGGTATCACTTTTGTTGTCTCTTGGCAGTGGCAGAATCCTAACGGTACACAAAATATGTAGGCTGGTATGAGTCACTCTCTGCCTTTTCTCTGCTCAGCTGATTAGCCAACTGGTCTTCCAAAAATAAAGAGGATAACTCTTTGATAGCTGTAGTCACTGTCGACTATGACGACCATCCCCAAAAGCAAAAAACTTAAAATATTAATCAGAAAAATATTTTCTGTTTAGTAACACTTTAAGTTTTCACCTCTTTCCCTTATCTATATATATTTTTTCACTTGGTTGTGACTGGGAGTATTTGCTTCCCTGCTCATCAGAAAGCTGTCGTTGCAGGGAGGAATTTTTAAGCTGTCGCACTTGAACATTTTGCAACCATTTCTATAGTGAAGAGTAGGGTCATACTTCAGTTCATGAGTATCGCTGGAGCTGTTCTGAGGCCGACTGTACATGCATTAAAGGTAGCTAGGAACAGTTTATCATTTGCCATTTGCTGGCAGGGTTTATTAAGCTATTGTGAATATTAAGGGCCAGGATTGACAAAATGTGACAGATTATCTTGAATGGTTCGCCACCGGGAACTAACGTAGTCCAAAAGGAGTGGCAATATTTTAGACCCACAAAGGACGGAAACTTGTTAGATGCCATCATTCCCATAAGTAAATGGAGATCAACAGTTACAACAGACCTGGAGCTTATTGACCTGTGAAGGAAATTTGCATGTATGTCAATATAAAACCTAATATGTAGGAACAGGGGCACATGGAGTATGCAAATTTCTGCTCTATTTGTTGTTACAAAATGTTACTTGAATAGAAGATCCAAGCGGTCTGGTCCCAATTGAATTATGTGGTCTTTGAGCTAATAGTCTTGAGAACTTTAAGCAAGTTGGACATATTTCTGTGAAGCACAGAGATGTCTCAAAAACAATTCCAGTCAAGGTGAAAAAATGAAACCTAATTGTCCTACCTTCATACTACGTAAGAGTACTTAAGACTCATTTTTTCACCATTAATATTGCAGCCAGGTACATTTTTTCCATTGGGTTAAAATGCACCCACATCTGTGCTTTTACTCTTCTGTGGTATTTAACATGCATTTATACATTTGTACATTAAACACGAGACAACTGACAGTAGAAGGTACATTTTTGACTAGCTTGCATTAATGGTTCCTTCCGCATGGCCTTCCCTTCCTATGAATTGGTAAACCATCATCATGGCCGAATTCAGAATTCACTGTAAAGGTGTAGACGCTAAAGTTGGAATTAGTCACTTAAAAGCAAGGTGCACTCTGAAAAATAGACGCATTACATTGGCTTCATTGTCGGTCTGGCATGATGTTCAGTAATGAGTGTGGACATTATTTCCTCTGCATTAACATGGTAGACAAGCTAACTTACACATCAAATATGGACAGACTTGCTTCAAGAGACTGATTCTGGCACTCTGTCTTCTGAGTGCTCTCTACTGATTAATTTTCTGAGAGTTGGCTTTCAAACTTCCTATATCTTTTTTCAGACCAGGAGAATCTATGCCAAGACTTGCTTTGTTATGCTTGATTTTTGAGCTCTAATATAAATGACTGGCAGCTCTTGATTAAATTCATGAGGCTCATGGTTTATTAAAACTGAAGAACCATTATGATGTATGGTATGATATGGCTGATGACACATTTCCGATAAAATGGCTGTACATAGAGTCTGTGGTGGCTAAATGGTGTATACAAAAAGACTTCTAACTTTGTAATGCTATGGTTTTTTTCTGTATATTTGAGAAAATATCGTGTGATTTACAAATGGACTTCCTGGTACTTCCCAGTACTTTTACAAGGCAGATTTTTCTTTTCTTCATAATAAATATAGTAAATTCAAAAGAGATTTTTGGTTGTTTCTGTAAACACCAGCACACCAACATTCTCAAGGTGTAGAAGTGCATATAATTCAGTTTACTCAAAGACAAGTCTGCAGAAAAAGCACTGTCATCTGGAACAGTGGCCTTGTTCACATACCTTAGGTAAAAAATCAAATATAGAAGTTGTAGACAATGAGCATGATGGATTTATAGTTACCTAAAGGATATGTAGAACTGCCCTCTGCTTTATAGGTGTATTTAGTTTGTGATACTCATATCTGATCTGAAAATATCTTTCAAACTCATGCAAACACTAACTTCACATCAATGGCAATTCCAGAATTAAAACTGATGTACAGGCAATTTTACCTGGCCTTCTGGATCTTTTCATATACCTTTAAATTGGCTGCAAACTTGAGGAAATGACACGTTCCTAGTTCCTTCGCAAAGAACTAAATGTATTCAATGCTTGCATTCAAGTTCGAAACAAAAATGTGAGTCCCACGTCAACAGCGATCAAGATCCATAGAAAGCGGTGAAAGGTGCCGCACGCGCCTGCGCAGTGTTTCCAATGGGCGTGGAGAAGACTCTGGAGAAGATAAGGGGAGGGGAAACCATCGTCCTATTTGTTGGAGGTCTTTTTTCTGCGCCATTTTGTCCACACGCCTTGAGCTCGGTGATTGGGTTTTGTGGATCGGTACTGGAGCCAATCAGAGGGGAATCGGGCGGCGGAGAAACGGTGAGAGGTAGCGCGGCTTGGAGGGGAAGGGAGCCGACAGCAGGGGATTGGTGTGCCATTGACCAACCAAATTACTAACGCCACAAAATGCAGGAATTAACTGTATTTTAACACATAGTACTAGACTCAAGCCGAATGTAGCCGGTAGCAGGAGGTTAACTTTGTGAAGTTAACGTTAAAATTTGTGTAAAACTACCCAAGGCTAGCATGCTACGAACTGTGTTTTCACATGCGTTTGGAAAAGGCCTTGTGTCCATGGTGCTGTACTAGCTGACAAAACAGTTCAGCTACAATTCTTGCTAGAATGTTTGCTGACCAATATACCATGCCTTACTTGTCTGTACCACTACTGTATAAAAATAGGTCTGACTGTACACTGAATTGTATGCTAGCCACTTAGCCATTTCCCAAAAGTCAAATATATATCTAGCCGCACTGTATTAACTCTAAGTTAGCTAATTTACTAGCTAGCTGGTATTCTTTACCTGGCGTACACAGCTTGCTTAAATTGCCGACCAGCAAGAGAGCTACAACGTCCAATGAAAATAACATTTCTCAACGTCCTAGCCTCCGGCCATGGTCAACTATTACCAGGTTGACAAACCAGTTATATTTTCAGTCACGTTTTACTAGCACTAACAACCTAGACTCGAACGGCGATTGTGTTGTGTTCTTTTCATGAGAGCAAGTAAACCGTCCATTTTAGCTCACCAGGAGAACATCAAACTAGCTAGACTAGACTATCCATCTCACGTTAGTTTGTAAACTAATTTTGGCTGATAAATGGTATTATAAATAAGTTTCATTTTTTTCCAAAGTTGACTTTGGTAGCTAACGTTAGGTAGCAATGTCTGGTAATTGCGTTCATTATAGATTCCTCTTGGACTAGTTCTGCCAAAATCTTTGAGGTTCTTGCTAACCACCTAAATATCGGTTAACTCACATGTACGTGCTGCAGTATATACCAAGATGAAATTAATTTTCAAATTTGAAATAAGTGCTCGGTGACCTAAAGTAGTAAACATTGCGGACTATAACTGCTAACTTAGCTAGCTAACACTGAAAACACAGCTAGCTCGCTCAGACTACCATAGCCAACCAAGGGTCTTTGTCTAACGTTAGTCTATCTGTTTCTTTGTGTTTCTTTCCTCCAACATATGGGTTTGAAGATGCATCAGCATAGATACATGTATCGCTTCACATCAAGTACATTCAGACTTAACCGATGAGCAGGCGTTAAGCTACCGTTTACAACCAACATGTAGATTTGTTCGTGAACAATTCAACTTGGCCTTTCGTTCTCTGCAGATATCACACGTCCCGATAACAAAGACAGTTAGCTGTTTGTTGACTTGCTTAGTTTAGCAACGCTGTATATCTGACAAGCTGTTTTGAAAATTATAAGCGTTAACTGCGGTAGCTAGTTGATCAGCCAGCTAATAAAAATGTTTCACCAGACAATTCGCAACCTTAGATTGAGCAGACTTTGGTATCTTATCCATATAACGCTAGTCTAGCTGGCTAGGTAGCTATCAAATTGAAATGAAACCTCGATGGTTCGGCACTTAACTACATTGCAGCTATGCAACTATGTGGTCCATACTAGCTAGTATGCGTACAGTATTTAAATGTTAACATTAACCTGCATAACTCGGGGCCTCAGCGTTGTGTTCTTGCATAAATGTGCTAGTAGCTACCTCGCTAGCCACATAGTAACGGCTCGTGCGCTAACTCGGAAAATGGCGCCTGATGTGTACCCTCCACCGTATTATGAAACTGAATGCCAAACAGGCGGCTAACGAATCAGATTGACCTGTTTGTTTCCAGCGGGCGATACGATTCAGCAAATCATGTGATTTAAAATCGTGCACTTTGCATTTACTCCTGGTTTTAAAGCACCAGTTATCAATTTAATAACAAGCTGCGTATTGTCCTATATTCCCCTCTTTGTCATGTTACTTTGTTACAGCACGCTAGCCTACTCAAACTATGACCTTGTGGCAAGCTAATAGTTTCGCTGTAGCGAGCAATATATGCATAAGCACGTTAGCTACTTGGCTGGCTAATATCAACTAAGTAATTTCGTCGCAATATAGTCTTTAGCAAATTACGGACCTTTCGTATACATTTTGAGTTCCAACTATTGACAAAATGGTATGCGATGGGGGGAATCTTAGACCCCAAAAGGTGTGTTGTTTCTGTTGTGTGCCTATTTTTATTGATTTAACCTCAAGCATCATACACAGTGAAGGAATTTATTTAATTGCATCAAAAACTGCATGCTGGACCCCCTTAAAACAAGACTCTTAATACCCAGGGGTGATCCATCCAGGTAGGATGATTCCTAAATAACCTGGCCAGAGACTCTGGCACCCCTGTCAGGCACTAGATGGAGGAGGACTCCGTGGTGCCAGCGATGTTTCTTGCTCTTGCTGTCACTTAGTCTCGTCCTGCTTGTGCTCTCAGAACATTAGAGGACGGCAGTGAGCGGATCCAGGGAGCCATCATGGAACAGTACACTACCACCACCACAACCACTGGCGAGCAGATTGTGGTGCAGGCAGCCAGCGGACAGATCCAGCAGCAGGTGGGGCCCGGCGCTGCCGCCTAAATCTCTTTTAACATGCCGGTGCCTTCCATCGGCGCACGATGGACTGAACCAGGCACTCAAGTCCTTGCTCTCCCTCGTGCAAAACAGGAAACGGTTTGTGAATGGTTGTGTCTGCTGATTAATAGATCTCTGAAGGGGGAGGGGGCGGTGAGTTCCTCTGCAGTGTGTGTGCGCGTGTGTGTGTGTGTGTGCTCTGGAGAACGGCCTTTGCAGCGGTGGTGACGTGGTAACGGTGGCTTGTCTCCGGACGCAGGGCACCGTGACCGCGGTCCAGCTGCAGACCGAGGCTCAGGTGGCCCCCGCCTCGGGCCAGCAGGTTCAGACACTCCAGGTAGTGGTGTGACCCCCAGACCTGTCCTGTTCCGCTTGCATGACCCCCCCCATCCCCCTCCCCATCCCATGACTAGCCGTGCTTGTCCCGTGTGTGGTATCGGCATGCTGATGTAATGGGCTGCAATGCATCCCCGCTGCTCCACAGCCTCCCTAACCCGCAGACACGCAACTGCCTGAAGAGGGACGGCCTCTCCAAAGCTGTCTGTTTTATCAGGCTCCCCCATGCCATGCACGTCCACCCACACCTTGCGCATTGTGTCGTGTGGTTTGCTCACGGCTTGTGACGAGAGATTCAGTTAGTGTGTGCCGCTTGATCTTCTCTGTCCTGTGTAGCGGGGATGGTGATGTGCCTCCATCTAACCTCTGCATCTAACCAGGCGGCCCTCAGCTCCAGCCCAAAGATACACAAGTGTCTCACAGACAGAATGTTTGGCTATTTAGTGATCGTTACGTCACTGCGTTTGTCCCATGAATCTAAGACAGAATGGATGGTACTGTCCTGCAATTGAGCAGATTCATACATGTCAGTTGAAGACAAGCACTTCTTCAGTCTACCAGACTGCTGTATTCTGTTCTGAGGCTGAGTTACACATAGGCTTCTTGTGATTGCCTGTTGGGTGCCATATCCAGCGCTACCTCTTGCCCGTTATGTCGTACCTATGCCATTGCTGACTGGTAGGGTTGCATGTAATTATCTGTAGCCTCACCCAGGGAGGTAGAAGGAGAGTCAGCAATGCCTTGCCCAGCTCATAGTGCAAGGGAAACTCTTCTTATCACTCTTTCTGTGTCCTGTAAAAGCCAAATAGTGTAGTATTGGCAGATAGCTGCCACTTTTTCCGACTCTGCTATCTACACAAGTTTCTAAGGACACGTATGTTGGCTTCCACCTCCTAATTTTAATGGAGCAGATGGGCAAGCCTAGAAATAAAGTGGAGCAATATAATTCAGGATAAAAAGATATAAAAATGTATTTCAATTCAAAGGCACTGATACGAGTCCCAGTGCTGAATCCTGCCTGACATGGAGACAGTGAAGGGAATTTGTCTGAGTTGAGTCTCCACGGCATGCCTTCTGAAGAGGGCTGCAGGACAGTGGAATGTGATACCTTGTTGAGTGGGTGTCATGGCCTGCTGCGAGCTTGTTCATCACCATCTTGTTTCCCACAGCCAGCCTGAAGTCGGTGCATGAAGCTGTATGGTGTCCCATGGCGACATGGCATTCTGCACGTTGCTTGCGTAGTCTCCTCTTTCTTACTAGGATGTTTGTGTTCGAGCATCGCTACCATCCTAATGCAAAGCCTGTACTGTGGTGCTTGGCTGTTTGCAGTGGCCTTGCCTCAATGTTCGTTGCCCCCTGTGGTGGGTCGAGGTACTGCGCTTGCTTTAAACAGTCCAGTTGGATTAATCTACCTTCTCTTCCCCTCCGCACCTTCTCAGGTACAAGGGCAGCCCCTCATGGTGCAGGTGAGTGGTGGGCAGCTCATCACCTCCTCTGGACAGCCCATCATGGTCCAGGCCATGCCGGGGAGCCAGGGGCAGACCATCATGCAGGTGCCAGTGTCAGGAGCACAGGGTCTGCAGCAGGTGAGGGAACGCTTGGAAAGACACCTGGGTCTCAGAGCCCTTAACACAAGCAGTGATGTCACGCAATCACAGGTCCAGCCTAGCTATACAGTGTAACCTGTGCAGCTGCATCTGGTAAATAACATGGAGAAAATGATGAGCATGCCCACGTAATGAAGACTGTAGCATGTTCACACTGGATGTGCTGAGGAAGCTGAAGCCTGTGGCCCGTCTCGTCCCGTCCCAGATTCAGCTGGTGCAGCCGGGGCAGATCCAGATCCAGGGGGGCCAGGCGCTGCAGGTCCAGGGACAGCAGGGCCAGACCCAGCAGATCATCATCCAGCAGCCCCAGACCGCCGTCACGGCGGGGCAGAACCAGGTCAGCACCGCCACACGGACCTCCCCCATAACCCCCCAGAGCCGTCACAACCAACACAGAGCTTTTTGTGACGTATAACAACAGACTGTCCGCCTGCTTACACACTTGGACCGTCTCGCAGTTTTCTCACTGGATGTTAATGCTGATTCATGGTTTTTAGGATTTTGCCACTAAATTTTCATAGTTTAGACTGTGTTAAAGGTTTGTGTGTATTCCCTGTGTAGCTTTATTGGCTGTGACTGTGTTAAAGGTTTGTGTGTATTCCCTGTGTAACTTTATTGGCTGTGACTGTGTTAGAGGTTTGTGTGTGTTCCCTGTGTAGCTTTATTGACTGTGCCTGTGTTAGAGGTTTGTGTGTGCTTCCTGTGTAGCCTTATTGACTGTGTTAGAGGTTTGTGTGTGTTCCCTTTGTAGCCCTCTTGACTGTGACTGTGACTGTGTTAAAGGACTGTGCCTTGCCTGCAGGGTCAGCAGCAGATTACCGTGCAGGGCCAGCAGGTGGCGCAGACTGCAGAGGGGCAAACTATAGTGTACCAGCCGGTCAATGCTGACGGGACCATCCTGCAGCAAGGTAGCACTTACCGGCCACACTTTCTCAGGCACATGCATACACACACATACAAAAGCTCCCACACACACACACACACACACACACACACACACATACACACATACAAAAGGTCCCATGCACGCGCGAGCATACACACTCACACACTCTCTCACATACACACACACACACACACGCAAGCACCCACGCATGCGCATGCGTACACAGACACTCACACACCAGACACACACACATGAGCATGCACACACACACGAGCACACACACACACGCACACCAGACACACACACACGAGCACACACATGCCTTGTCGCACTGTCACAAACACTCTCACTTTGCCACACAACCCATTTCCCAGAGTGGACCTCACCTACATTGCAGAATGTGCTGTGTACTGTAGGCATTAAAATAATTTCTCTAAAATCTCCTCTCCCTGTTCACACCCCCCCCTCCCTGACCCCCTCACAGGAATGATCACTATCCCCGCAGCCAGTCTGGCTGGGGCCCAGATCGTGCAGGCGGGCTCCAACACCAACACGACCAACAGCGGCCAGGGCACCGTGACCGTGACCCTGCCAGTGTCCGGCAACATGGTCAATGCTGGCGGGATGGTCATGGTAAGGCCCCCCTACGAGGTACCGCTCGCTCCGTCCCGTCCCAGCCGCAGCGCGCACCCGCACTTCACCCAAGGTGTGGGGTAGAGGTTGGGTCTGTTCTGCTCGTTAACCCTTCACTGTAGGCTGTAGGCTCACCCCGACTCTCAAGCCATATGTACGTTTCCCCATGCAGAAAGGGGCTGATCCCAAACATGGCAACCTCTCAGCTGTGGTTCCTTCCTTATCTGCTATCCTCTCTGCTTTCTCCCTGCCTGAATAAAGCAAAAATATGAAAGGAGGACAGAATGTCAAATAAATCAATAAACAGGCCCTCTGGGTATTGTGAATGTGAATGAAAACTTTCAGATGTTTGGTTGTCATGACTGTAGTATTAAGTCTCCACATCTTAACAAAAATATGGGAACAATTATTGGGTACTGTGAAAGCGAGTAGAGTACTACATCAGTTTGGGACACTGTAAATAGCTGTATTGCCTGATTTAGACAGCGCCCATAGGAAATATAATAAGATAAAGCTGAACTTCATTATCCCTGTGGGGAAATTAGTCTCTGGCTCTGGTGCTGAATCACCTCCTAAAACATCAGCTGCTAGGCTGCGTAGTCGTAACGGCATGAGCACCACTGTGGCGGTTTTGGCGGTCGGTCTCTGGGGCGGGTCTCTGAGCAGCCCTGTCTCTGCGGGGCAGATGGTGCCAGGCAGCGGGACCGTGCCCACCATGCAGAGGATACCGCTGCCCGGGGCGGAGATGCTGGAGGAGGAGCCGCTCTACGTCAACGCCAAGCAGTACAACCGCATCCTGAAGAGGCGGCAGGCTCGCGCCAAGCTGGAGGCCGAGGGCAAGATCCCCAAGGAGAGGAGGGTGAGTGCCGGACACAGGCCCCGTTGGGCATCTACGAGCACCCGGCCCGCAAGGTCCGTCCAGTGCTTTTGGAAACGGGCTTTAAATGCAAAGAAACTATTTAAAAACTTAAAATCTTAAAATATGGATGAGGTGATTGGATTTTTGCACTCTTTTGATTTGATCCGTAGATGAGTTAGAATTGGAGAAGGGTGGGCTGATTCTGGATCAGTTTTTAGGAGCACTCTGGTGTGCTGAAATAATACTGCATCATTCCTGTGCTTTTTCCAGCATTTAAGCTGCTGAAAGCTGATCCCTTTTAGGATGCAAAAACATAAAATAAATGTGCTTAATGGGCCAGGACACACGTGGGTCTGTAGTGCATTACTCCACACTGTATTCATGGGTGCTGGAAAGACTTGCTGTCCTTGTATCTGCAGCCTATTGCTGCATTATTCTGAAGGGTAGAGTACTGGAGTCTGGGAAATTTCTGCAGTGATTCAGAGTTGTTGCTGTCTCTTGGAATAAGCCCCTTTAACCCTGAGCCAAGATCAGCACACTGTCCAAACATACATTCTGACATCGAATGCCGTAAGCCCACCAACGTAAACATGGCCGTTGTTCTCAGGTAGAAGGCAAAATAATCAAAGCCTTCTTGTGTGATCCACGCATGTGAGCTCCTCTCTGTTCCAGAGGTTGTTTTGACAGTATTCTGCGTCCAGCGGGAAATGACTCCACAGTAAGCTGTGGATCTGTGGATAATGTGATGAAAGCTGAGGCTTGCGGTCTTTGGCTGAAGCATATCAGGACTGTGTTCAACTGTTCTTTCCACCAAAGCTGCGAACAATTCAAATTTTTTGGAATTGATCCCATTTCAGTTCAGGAGTTGGAAAATTGGAATTAAAAAAAAAACCTTAAGGATGTTGAATTTGAATTACAACAACTTGGCTTTAATTCGGTGACACTCAAAGAAATCCTAGTTGGAGGACCATTGAATGCCTCATTAATTTTTACAAATGAACTGCTGCCAGCTTTCAGTAACACCTACTGCTCATCACTAACCGTGCTACTACCATTAAAAACACTACCTTACATTTCAGATGCCAAATGCTGTTGTGAAAACAGTATTATCAATCCTTTTTTATTAACCTTTTAATAATGTCTAGGAAATGTGTTTTCTAGTGTTGCACAAAGCTTAAACTATTTTAATGTGTGGATAGTCCTTTTAACAGTGTATAACTAATTTCAAAATAAACATCATTTAAAGAAGTAAATGAATTTGGCATTGGAACTTCATTGAATTTCATTTTATTTGCCTTCATTCAAATTTTGGATCCTGTCAAAATTTGAATTCCAATTGAGTAATTCATTACCAATTCTCAATTCAATTCAGAATTGACCCCAACCCTAATATCCACTAGGGGGCACTGTTGGTTAACAAATATTCAGTGAACAAAGACACCATTTCTCCAGAGGTGGATTTTCACATGGCTGCACTTTGATATTATCTAATGGGATTTTTCCCACAGATGGTCAGTATACTGACTACAGCAGAATTTTCTCTTGCTAAGTTTGGAACCATTATGCAGTTTTCTGACTGGGAATCTTAATTTTGAAATATCTTTAACCCAGATACCAAAGGGCTTTCCCTACCAGCCACCCCACACAGAACTTTACATTAGCAGTAGTAGTTTTTGACTGACAGAGTGGAGGGTTTGCAAGAGATAAATATCTGGTTATTTTACAGAACAGGGATTTCAAACTTCCTAGAGGGCTGCGGCGTCTGCTGGTTTTTCATGTGTGTGCCAGCACCTGAGTGCTTCATTTAAGTCACTGATTGGTTAAAGAGTCGCACCTCGTCTTCACGGCCTAAAGTGGCTGCTGATTTAAAGGAGATCACAAAAACCAGCAGAGACTGTGGCCCTCGCTGGGCTTTTTGAGAACCCTTGTATAGATTGTGTGTTGAAAGCTGGGAACCCCCCCTAATGTCTCTCTCTCTCCCTCTCCCTCCCTCTCTCTCGTTCGACCTCAGAAATACCTGCACGAGTCGCGGCACCGCCACGCCATGCAGCGGAAACGGGGCGACGGCGGCCGCTTCTTCTCGCCCAAGGAGAAGGAGGAGATGGCGCTGGCCATGCAGGTGAGGATGCTGTCGGGCGGCCTCAAGCAGGAGGAGGCGTTTAGGGGGGTGGACCTCAACTCCCATTGGCCCCCGACATCTGCCCCGCCCCTCGGCTAGCCAGCAGCAGGTCTATGCCACCCCCCCCACCCCCCACCCCCAAACTGTGCTGCTCTGACCCTGAAATCCAAACTCTTATTTCAGTACGTATTAAACGTCCCCCCCGTCCCCCCCCAGGGCCGTGTGCTGATGTCACACTGCCGTCCTCTGCTGATTGTCCTGGCACTGATATGTTTATTTTTATACGCATGTTGTTGTTTTTTTTTAATATCCTGTTTTTGTTCTTGCCGGGCTTGTTTGGAAATGTAAGGCGAGATTTAAGCTGTGCTGGGCGATGGTGTAACTGCCCTGGGAGTCGGCCAGTGTCTTGCTGAGCTGATGACCTCCCAGCCGAGCCCAGTTCCCTTCATGCACAGCACAGTCCCGCCGCATGAGCTCCACGGCACACACCTGTACAGGTGTCATTACCAAAGAGCTGGGACTTGTTCTGCCCCACAATACCATGATGCCTTGCAACTTGATCGTTAAAGACTAGTGTGATTGATTACCTTGTTCAGTGTTGACTAATTCAAGGACAGGAGTTCTATTCTCCTGCCTTTTCTATTGAAATGTTCTGGTTTTCAGTGCTAAATAGACACAATTTTTCGTACATTGCTTTTCTGTAGATTCTCTTGGAAATGAAACCGAATGCGAGTCAGGGAGAGAACACTCATTTATGGCAATGTTGGTACTGCTCTCCTAACTCTTAAATGATTCATTATTAACATTAATTACCAGCACATATGCAGTGTCCTCAGCCACTGCTAACCTCAGTCTACAGGAGATCCGAGTGCTTTGACTCAAAAGCCTGTACTCTTTAAGGACAGTGTCTTATATCATTGGACACACAGTATTGCTATAAGTTTCTCAGTGAAAACAAATATAAAATAGTGAATTAATCACTCGTATTGAATACTAAGCCCTATGCAGTGGAACAGAATCGTGTTTGCCAACACTGTGTTTACTTGGAGGAGAGGGAAGCTAGGCTCATCGTTAACAGTCGCCGTGTTTGTCTTGTGCCATAAAACGCCCGTCGTTGGCTTGTGTACACCTCTGTAGCGAGCAGTCCGGCGTCTCTCCAGTGCATTGCTGTTCTTCGGTTACTGGCTGCTGTACACTGTCTGAATGTTTTGGGTTTTTTTTTTACCCTCCCTTCCCCCCTGTGTTGTGCTCACTGCTTACTGCTGCTGTCCTGTGATGTTCCCTGCTGTACACCTCTCTCCTAACACTGTCTTTATTAAACAGATGCAGGGCTAGGATAGAAGGGGTGGTTTCAAAGGTACTGTATCGATTTTTTTTTTACACTACAAGTTCCACTAAAGAGCAATTGGAGCACTTCAGAATATTTGCTGCAAAAATGGGTGGTTCCGTTGCTATGCTGTGCCATGGGTCACAGCGTTAAGTTTTAGCACTAATTATAACTTCTCAGCCACGCAGTCAACCTTAAGAAAAGCGCAGGCTGTATTGGTGCTGTTCGGGCAGCGTATGTTCACCCATTAATTAAACATTTGCAGCTATTATTGTAAAGTGTAATCACAAATGCATCAGTCCTGAGCTGGACGCTAGTTGAAGTGTTTTATGGATTGAAGGTGATCTGTGTGTAGTATGGGCACTGCTTGCTGGCTCATACCCTGGATAGAGAGAGGATTTTGTTTTGTGTTGCTCAGTATTTGTTTCATGTTTCCATCTGAGTTATTTGTGCCTCATAGCTTTTTATTTTTTTGTAGTTTTATTTTTATTTTCTTTGCTTTTCTTTGTCCATGCCATCGCTGTGCAGTGTTGCATCATAGAAATTCTTGTTTGTTGTACATGTCAATGAGAAAAAGGTATTCCCTGTTTTTGTTACTGTTTTAAACCTGAATAAAAGGATGAAACGTTCTTTTTAAACAAAAAATAACATTACGAGCGTCTCAAGAACATTTGTGAGTCCCTTGCATTGGGGTATACCACCTCTGACAGACAAATTTTGATAGTTTTTAACAGCACCAGTTATGGACACAACTGAAAGTAGTCTAACTAGTTTCAACCAAATTCTGCTTGCTTGCAATGTCTCACCCCTTCATCTAACCATGCCATTTAATATAGGTGCTACTATAATAAAAGCTACTTATGGCTGTTAATGTGTGCACATAATCTTTAATTGACCTGGATGAGAAACCGTAATTGGTTTATAATGATGTTTTGTATTGCTTGGGAGTCACAGACATGTTTGACAGGGATTTGAAAGGGAATGTGGAGAAGCACACACACACACGATCACTAATGCTGCGTAAAAGGATGAAAGCAGCTAAGTTTGATGATGGGCTCACCCCCAGATGACTGGGATGTTAAGGCACAAAAGACCAAGAAAGTCAAACTTCACCAAAATGCATCTCGCTGTCGCGCTGAGCATAATTACAGGCTACAGGGTACAGCCTCTTAATTTGTGCCAAGATGTCATGTACTGCAAGCGTAAAGAATGGTTAGGTGGTGTGTGCTGTGGTAGTGCTTTTTTCCATCTGTGGAATATATGAGTACTGACCCTCGCCTCCTCCCTCTGCTCCCCCCCTCAGAGCCAGGAGCTGGCCCAGGCCGGTGAAGAGAGTGTGGGCCAGATGATTCGTGTGTCGTAGCAGCCGCCCACCCTTGTGCGTGCGTGTGTGTTTTTTTTTTTTGGGGGGGGGGGGGGGTTGCCCCAGCCCTGCATCTCAGCAACCGCTCCTCAGTCTCCGGTTTTCCAGGGGGTCCCTGCTCACCTGCTCCAGGAAAACCTGAGCTCCTCAGTCAGAGTCCGTACAGTCTGCAGGAACCTGATCTGCCAGTCTGAGCACCGTACGTCCCATTACCCTTCCTTTTACCAGGGAAAGTAACAGGGCATGATGTCATTAGCATATTCTAAGAGGAAAAATTTAAATGTGAAATATTTAGAAGAATAAATATTTCTCCTAAATTTCTCCCCCCTAAACATTTTTCTTCATGTAACACAAATTAAGCCTCAAGCTTTGTGTATATGTATACACACAGATGCATTCTTATTTTTGTGTGATCGGGCCAGGTCAAGCACTTAACTCAAATTCTGAAACCTAAAGGCCTGGCACACTAAATCCTTGTTGAAAGCCTGTTGACTAGAGTGATTTTGACAACTTTATCTGTGTGTGTGTGTGTGTGTGTGTGTGAGGGGTGGGGGTGGGGGTGGATGGATGATCCGTTAGGTCTTCTAGTATTTGTGTATATGTGTAAAAAAAAAAAAAAAAAAAAAAAAAACTATTTAACTGCCTTGATTTCACTTGGGCAGATTCAAAACAAAATTTCTCTTGTATGAATTTTCTTCAACAGAACAACAGTGATGGGTAAACCGGAGGTGCATGTTTTCTGTTTCTCTTAAATTCAGCAATTTATATAAATTGCTGTGAAGTAAAACATTGCACTTCTCATTTCTATGCAGGACTACAGCGGTTTTAAAGTTCTTTACAGGGGTATTGGTGGAGTTATGTTTTGATCTTTTAAAATCCCTTAACATTTGTCATATTAAATTGGTGTTAAAATGCCAGACTGTGTGGTAACTGTGGCATTGAAAATGAGTCTTGCTGTTTAATCGTTTCTCTTTGTAAAATGTTGATATTTTGTTAGATGTACATTTATATAAAATGAATTGTTTCGAACATTTATTTTAATGTTTAGCAACACAGAATGCAGTCTTGTCCATAGATGTTAGACGAGGGACATGCTAATTGTTTTACATCAGACTAGAGCTACAGAAACACTCAGAATACATTTGGTTTCCACCACTAAATACCCCCCACCCCACCCACCTCTCAGCTCAAAAATGCATTGACACACATTCATTGAAAGTTCATCCTGTAGAAGAAGTATGTATGTATACATGTAAACAGACCTGTGAACCCATTGAGAAATGGCTGTGTTAGATGTTCGTTACTGGACTATTTTTTTTTTTTTTAAAGAAAGCCTTTAAACTGCAATAAGTGCATGTTTTCTTTTTTTTTTCTCTCTCTCTCTTTTTGCCTGATGACAGCCAACCAACATTGGTCTTAATTGAATAGCATTTTACATATCACACAAGTGTGACGGAATGTAGTGAGTAGGGGTGAGGGTACTATTTGTAGTGTGTTTCTACTTTTCTCATCTCTGTTTAATTAATCAAGTAGGGAACCTAAAATGTTGAGATTTCCACCAGCCTCTTTTATAAAATCCTGTTCCATTTGTAAGGTTACCACCATTTGTGGGGGAAAAAAGCATACTACTTTAGAATATGTCAGATGTTAAGGTGTTTATTGCAGTAGAGGTCATTGTTGTAATCTGATTTAGATAATTGCAATACTTTAAGGGCTGTTGCATGTATAGATTTTTACATTTTTTGGGAAGAAATGGCATAAAGCAAGCCTTCTTTAGGGGGTTATTGTGTATATATATACTTTTTATATATTGTTTGTTTTTCCTCATGCATGAAAAAGGTAGTTTATGACTGTGTCTAGCCAATAAATTGATTTTATTTTGTACGTGTTTTATATGTTGTCACCGAAACGCATTATGGGTAAGAATGTACTCCATATACTAGAAGTAGGTTGTACTCGTGTTAATAAAATTTGAATCCCTGCTCAGTTCAACTGAACGTTTTTTTTTTAACAATTTTGATTTCACGTACACATGATGAATTGTAAATTGCTTTTGTATCTGACCAGTGGGTGCAAGTAACCTGTGTGTGAAAAGGCCAGTTGCATAAATGGCTTGGATGTGAATATGCCTGTGACTTTTCTTGTGTAGGATATTTCTTATTTCTAATTCTTGGCTACATTTAGAAATAAATGCATATGTTAATAAATGAGTGAAATGTGTGCACATTTGCAATATTTCTCTTCCTACATTTATTTCTGTTCTTTCTCCAAGATGACGAAGAAGTGATTCAGTGAAACTGTTTTGACTAGGAATAGCTCTCCAGGCTTGTTTAATCGCAGTGGGTGATTTGGATCATAAAATGCTGAGCAGGCCTTCAGCAGAGTAACAAAGTACCACTAAGTCTATACAGGTTGAGCAATACAGAAGGAATTAACAAAGACATTAAGATATAATGGCGTCCATCTTCAGATACAGCCAATAGCGCGCAAGAGCCTCATCCGGTCTGTAAAAATGGACCGAGTACCCCCAAATGGGATCGTTATACTTGCTGCAAATGCCACAGCACACGGAAAAGGTGGTGGTTAGTGGTTGTGGTCTCAGTTGACCCAACTATACTTAATAATTGGCAAGTAAGTTATTTATGACCATAACACAGGGCAATGTTTAACAATCACTAAAAAAAAAAAACACACTGTTGGGACTTTGTTCGCCATGAAGGGGTGTTGAATTTTCTGAAGAAAATAAAAAGCATTGTAGGGTTGAATCACACAGCAAGCTATAGTGCTAGAAAAGGTGCCACAATTTGCTCAAAACAAACACGATTATGCTTATTTGCATTTACTCACTTTCTTTCTCATATCAGAAAAGGTCGGCACGTAATGTCAGAGCCGCTTCAACACTAGCCAAATTCCCTCACCTTCACTGCATGAACTCAGGGCTCCCTCGCACACCTTCACTGTGTCTCAAAATCAAATAGCAACCCCTATCATTGCAACTGCTGAATCAACACAGGCTACAACCTAAATCAATACTGCTACGGCCCTCAGTATTATTCTTAAAACCTTTAGAGTTGCAAATTGATATAGCTACACTTGTTAAACATGTATTGTTTAAAGTCCTTCCAATAGTTTCAAAATATTTTTTCAATGACTCAATCCATTACATTACAATCGCGTCAATATATGACTTACAGAATCCGTTTGTGAGACCAATGTGAATAAAATCAAAGCGGATTTCGGTGCTTTTGCCATACAGTCTCTGCATTACGCTCGACTAAACATGTCGGTTTATGCGAATGTGGTTTTTCCTTGAAGAGAGCCACTTGTTTCAACCAGCGGGTCGACACCGCCCACTCTCCGCCCACGCTTTCAGGTGACAGCCAAAGCAAACAAATCGCCTGCAGCTGCCTGCTTGGAGGGAACTGCACAGAGACAGAGTACGCGGGGACGATTCTTGTCAAGCCAGCAAGAGACATTGGGTTCCCATATAAAACATAATAATACGGTGCATGGAAGTAATTACAACCAGAAGCACAGAACTGCTAACTACAGAACCTTACTAGATAGCGGAAACTAGACGCCTCGCCCCAAGGGAAACCGAGAGGAAGAAGTGACAGCCCCAAATACTGTGCTTACTTGGCTCGCTAGTTGCACGGTAACTCACGCTACACAAGTTCGTTGCAATGTCGGAATCTGCGGGAGACGGGAAGCTAGAAATGAAACAGGCGAGTAAAGAAGTCAAGGAGAGTGAGAATGTGGCGGAAAAATACTCGGCGATGACAGTCAGCAAGAACAGCGACGTGACCATGGGAGATCTGTCCTCCGCTTTCAGCGCTGTCACCACTCACAAATCTGTCAAGAAGGTAGGAAGTGATTTACAAACACGCCTGTCATTCGTAGGCAAAACCACGGGAACCACAACACCTTTAACTTTAGGCAGCTAATGTTATCTTAATATTAAAAACGAACATAATTGTTATAACATAACTTGCAACTCCTTGATAGTAAAACCTGATCTCAGCATGGCATGGCAAGACTGCGGTGCTAATTCTGACACACTTAGCTAACCATATGGATACTCAAGATAGCCATCGTTATCCACAGTAATCATATTTGATTATTAACGTTAGCTAGCTAAGCAGACGATGGCTAGCATTGTTGCTAAATTAAATAAACACGTTGTCCAATCTAGCCGAGTTTGCGTGCTTTCCAGGACCTTGACCTTGAATTTCTATTATTTCCATCCAGCGTTTGTTAAGATAATATAAGATCAATCACACGCTAGCAAATGAGCACAACGTTAGCTAACTGTCATCACTGCATCTAGCAACAGATACCGGTTATAGCTAGCTGGTCTAGACTACAAAATTTGGGAAAGCTAACGTAGCTAGCTATCTTAATAGCTCGTACAGGCTCGTATTGACAACTCACTTTCGACGGAGAATGGTCATTATTGATAAACTAAACTATACATTTCGTATTTGCTAATGCACATTAACAGTACTTTCCCTGTAAATATCCAATTCGATAGGTGGCTACTTTAACGTTAGAATAAAGTTTATTATCGTTGACTAGTCAATTGTATGAATTTAACGTAACGCAAAGACAAGGTACAGTAAGCAGTTGCTTGACCTGCCGGGAGCTTAACTTTACCACTATAAATTGTAACTGTAGCAGGTAGATCGCTGTATATCGCCGTATTGTTATCTTGCAATCAACGTGGCTAAAGGTCGTCGGACCTTCAGTATCATAATATAAGTTAGCTAGCTAAATTATCGTTTAAACCATCCCCCGTTTGCAACACGGCGTGCTTTCCATTTTGTTCCCATTTATTTAGCTGCGTTGTTGACACGCACAGGTAACGTTGCTGCATTTGTCACATAGTTAAAATAGATTAGCTGATCAAAGGTTTTATACTGATAACAAATACTTCGTTTTAATACTGTAAACTTAAAGGACATTGCAGTCGGTCACATTTTCTCAGATTGAAAATCACAGTTCACACAGCAGCATTGTAGCACTGTACGACTACATTCTTTAGTCATATCAAGCTCATGAAACGGTTTGGCAAATACAATGCATAAGACTTGTCAGAACTTTAGTCTGCGGCTTTCTATTGACAGACTCATGCGTGAGGATATTCTCTATCTCCAGACTGGTTGGATTGATTTCAGTGGATGGCTAGTGTCTGGTGAGTCCCTTTGGGCGCTAGTCACAAGTCAGTTTTCAGAGGGACTCCGAGCTCTGCCACAACTGTCTTTGAACATTCCCATGATGCAGTTAACCACACATGACTATAAATGTACATCCCAAACATCTGTGTAAATATTTATGGTGCACATTAGAGGCTCATGGAAACCGGGAAGGGCCACAAAGAGTTTACAAATTGGTCATACCATGCAGTGAACACTTTGTAAACTCAGTCTTCCTCCTTTAAAAACAAGAATCCTAAGCAGCATTTTTGCAATGCTTCAATGAAGAAACAGTGTTTCCCCCTTGGGCCTGTAAACCTCCCTCTGGAATGACACATATAGGTGCACAGTACAGTCATCGCTGTGTAAAGTCATACAAAGCGGGGCATTGTGTTTCCCTCATCTACAAGGCACAAGGAAATGGAGCTGGCTTATTTCACTGACTCTGTCCGTTCCCCTATGAAGGGATGCCAGGTAACCGGGTTACAGGATACTCTCATTGGCCTGTGGTTGGCTGTGTGACATTTTCCCTTTCCTCGGTATGCTTTCTTTCTGAATTTGTTCTGTCCATTCGCTTAAATGCTATTGTTCATTCTGCCTGAAGAAGGCCTTCCCATTGTCATCATGGGGTATTTGCCCTGGTTTCTCTCTCTCTCTCTCTCTCTCAGCTGTTTTTCATTGTCATCCGATTTTAAATAGAATGGAGCTCCACTTATATTTGTAGTATCACGTGACATTGTCTGTGTGTTAATGAGTCCCCTATTTGAGTATTTACAACTGGAAGACAGGAATCAAATTTATCTTCTGAAATCACCCCCCTCTTAATTTTTTGCATGTTTTAGCCATGAACCGTGAACACTACATATATTTTGTGCTAATTATCTATAATATGTAATATTCAGTATGGTACAGTGGCTCTCAGGTACCTGATGAGCCTGCCCAGTAGGACTAATCCAAGCAGACAGGTCAATGGGCAGTCAGTCACATGTTGCCGTGAGCATGCTCAGTGTTCTCCAATGGAGCTGTCACTGCGCCTGGTTTCTTGGCAACCACTGAAGTGCTCTTGAGGAAATCTGCACAGACAAGAGTAAGGAAGGCAAAGAGGTTGAGCATGTAAAGCCCTACAATTTAGATCAGTTTGGAGTGTGAGCTCAGATGTTTTGTATTAAAATCAGAGTCAAGAACACATTAATTTCTTTGTCAGACCGGCTCTGCACTTTGGTAAGGGCAGTAAAAGAGTCAATACTCACATGCCCTGGACAAGGAATTCTGGTACCTGAGTAAGCAGATTCAGAAAACTAGACTCCCTGAAAACCAACTCTGTACTCTAACAGCGATAACTAGGCTATTGTTTTGTCCCGAGAGACATCTACTGCATTTGGCTGTCTTATAACGTGAGTCTCTGTGCCATGAATGGGTATCATTGACCAGAGAGATATAGCCCTGGTCCTATCACATAGATGGTGCTTGATGAAGCAAATTTGAGGAACATTTGAATAGGACTGTGAGATAAGGTATTTACATTTGCATTTCATGCATATTTTTCAGACTGTACTAGTTACAATCTCTTTATGAGAATTAGAATGCCAAATTGCAACATGCTTACACATCAATAAAGGCATTCATTATTTCTTATGGCATTGAACTTGATCAGCTGTGAGTGAGAAGCTGTTCTTTCCAGGGGGCTTTAAGGGTGGGTCCTGCAGGGATGCTTTGTGTGAACTCTTTTCTTTGTTCACACCAGCGGGCCTTCCTAGCACCAGAGAGTGGTAAAAAATAATGTACAGTAGCTCTCTATTAAAAGGTGAACAGACTTTACTTTGTACACCACCGGGAGCCAGCCAGCTCTCTGGGCAGATTTGTCTGTCCTATCACTGTCCTCAGTGCATGATGGGCAGTCATCTTCAGGAAGCCCACTCTGTGTGGTGAGGGCCACATGCCTATAACAGGATCCCCCTCACCGGTAACTGAAATGAAAATTGAGCTGGTTGGTCTCATGCTCACAGATCCCTACTCTGCCAAACGTTGGTGCCGGTGTTTGGTTACAGATCCCTACTCTGTTGCACGTTGGTGCCAGTGGTTGCTGACAGATCCCTAATATGCCAAACATTGGTGCCGCTGGTTGCTGACAGATCCCTAATATGCCAAACATTGGTGCCACTGGCTGCTGACAGATGCCTACTACACTGAACGTTGGTGCCAGTGGTTGCTGACAGATCCCTAATATGCCAAACATTGGTGCCACTGGTTGCTGACAGATCCCTAATATGCCAAACATTGGTGCCAGTGGTTGCTGACAGATTCCTACTACACTGAACGTTGGTGCCAGTGGTTGCTGACAGATCCCTAATATGCCAAACATTGGTGCCACTGGTTGCTGACAGATTCCTACTACACTGAACGTTGGTGCCAGTGGTTGCTGGCAGATCCCTAATATGCCAAACATTGGTGCCGCTGGTTGCTGACAGATCCCTAATATGCCAAACATTGGTGCCACTGGCTGCTGACAGATGCCTATTACACTGAACGTTGGTGCCAGTGGTTGCTGACAGATCCCTAATATGCCAAACATTGGTGCTGCTGGTTGCTGACAGATCCCTAATATGCCAAACATTGGTGCCGCTGGTTGCTGACAGATTCCTGTTCTGCCGAACGTTGGTGCCGGTGGTTTGTTTCTGAGTAGTTTGTTCACTGACCTAGTTTCCAGTCCAGCTAAATTCGGAAGTGACGTAATGGAAAGATGCACAGGATGTACTGCGCATGTAATTATGTAGTGACTCAATTGTCTACTCAATAGTAAAGCACTTAACCTAATTAATCTATCAATAAGGCACCGAAACAGTCCTTGTGTTTCATTAATTAATTAATCGTATATAACAGCTTAGATCTTTATATTTGGAAGCATTAATTACATTCAGCATGTTTATACATTACATTAAGGTGGCACTGTGAGTAGTACTGTCACCTCTCAGCAGAAAGGTAGTGAGTTTGAATCCTGGATAAGGGCCTTTCTGTGTGGAGTTTGCATGTTGTCCACATGGGCTTTCTTCCGGGTACTCCGGTTTCCACCCACAGTCAAGACGTGCAGGCTAGGCAAAATGGAGACTCTAAATTGCCTGTAGGTATGTTCATATGTGTGGTATGTGTGGGTGAATGCTGTGTAGGCCCTGATAGCTTGGTGAACTGACCCCCCACCCAAACAGATGGATGGATGGATTGGAAGAGCTAACCACACTTTTGGTTTGACCATACAGTATATTGTTGGAAGTTTTTTAAATTATTTTTTTTATGTTGCCCAGTTGTGTGGTGACAGAACAGCTCACCCTGATCGGAGTAATAGCTGTTGAAGGCTTCAGTTGCATTTCACAAGCTCTGTAAATAGGGGGGGGTGATTGACAGCTAACATGGAAGGAAGCCAAGCATGACTTGTGACTGTGTCTCATAGACTAGGCACTGAGAACTAGAAGCGACAAGTCTTTGTTATGGATAAAATAGCATTTTCTGCACTTCTTTGGGCGTAGTGTAAAAGGAACACAAATACACATATGCACATTACTCTGAATTTTACTTGAATCTGTCCCTCCAAACAGGGGGGAACTCTGTTTTTACACACCTATACTTCTGCCCTTTCTTAAGGATATAGTGAATTTACAGTGCCATTAGTTATCTTTTTGTGGCTTTTGTCTGCATTTGTAGAGAAGTAATTGTAATTCACACCCTTTCACACTGAAAGAGCTCAGCTTGTGAGCTTTGGTGCGTTACATTAACATTGTATCTGCATTTGGAGCCTTGACTTCCTGGATCCTCCTTCTTGCGAAACTAATCAGAAACTTCTTCTTCTGGCTGTTCCCCTTTCGAAGTCTTTCAGCCAAAGTGGTGATACCGCTGCTCTACAATCCAGCAGAAAATCAGCGATGGCTGAGATATGATCTTCTCATCTGCAGCTTCCTCCCCCTAGAGATTACAGTTTAGGCAGCTGTTTAGATTCTTCCTCGTGTTTCTGACAACACAAGGAACAGAACCATATTCAAAGTGGAGAGCAGTGGAATTCATGTCTTATCTCCCAAAAAAGTATGTTTACAAGGAACATGCTGTACTTCCAGTGCCAAAAACATAGTACAGGACATTATTCTCCAGGGTAAAATTACATATATCGCCAAAAACACCTGTTCTTCTACACGCATGCAATATGTTTATTTAGTCTGTCTTCCATTTTGTATTTTGTATTTTTCATGGAACGCTTGTTATGCAAAACAAGCATATTGTCTGGCCTGACAAAAAACAGCATATTTAAGAGTTCTATGATGGTAGTCAGTGAACTGAAAACAGTGTCTTTAGCTTCTTGCGCTCAGTGTGGTTTGCAGCAGTGCATTTCAGCCGCTCTGGTCCAGTTCAGGCAGGATTTTATTCTTTGTAAGCAAGGGAAGTGGGGGCCAGAGAAGGCACTCTGCAGAGCAACACAAATACGAGCAATTTTGTGCATGCAACAAAAAAAGAATTTTTTTTAATAAGTTAGTCTGCACATATTCAGTGAGTTTACAGCAAACAGCACAAAATGACTCAGAGAAATTATGGCAGAACAGAGACAAGTAACACTGCATTCACCTCCACAAGCACAGCATGAATTTAATATTTTAGAATGTACAGGCTACTCAGTTGAGAATATATCAGTTTTTTCAAGAGTATGCAGGACTTGCATAATCCATGCTGCGGGCTTGCCATTTCCCTGCTCCTCGTCTTTTGATACATGTGATTCAACTTCCCTTCACCGAAGCACTGGGCTGTAATTTGCGAATAGTGGGTGGTGGAAATTTAGGATCTAGCCTTTGTATTACGGTGGGAAGGGCTCTCGTTCTCTCTGGAGATCCAGAGCCAGTTGCCATGCCTTCTGTCTGTCTTTTTTTTTCTGTCTTTTTTTTGCTTGGGTGGTGGGACTGTAGCAAAGAATGGTGATTTGCTGCTTGACTTATTAGGGAGTGGGGAGATGGGAATCAGGCAGGGAGTAAAAGTGAGGTCTCTTCCAGTAAACCCCCTCCCCCTCAGCTCCATTCCGTCTGGAGATCTGGGGAGGTCTTCCTCCACCGAAATGGCCAGGGTGCGCCGTTACACACTGATCCATACGAGTGGGGGGGGGGGGGGGTTTCACACTTCCACAGTGGGAACTGATTGGCATGTTACGCAAGCTGTAGGTGCCAGTGTTGCTGAGCATCGTTGTAATTACGCGAGCAGTTATTCCGGCAGAACCCGTGGCCTCCTGAACCCGTGTCCGACCCCTGCGGTTGAAGTGGGTAAATGAGTGGCGTGGGAGCCCGTGTAGGTGTACCATCCGACTGCACAGCCCGCTCACCCTTCATGCCTTATCGTGCGGTTACGCAATCCCACTGCAGGGCGTCTGACTCCGTTTCAGTCCTGAGTTTATTTTTTCAAGGGAACGAGAGCTAAAGAGTGTGGATACCGTTACATGTTGGTTTTTGTTCTTTTCCCCTTGATCGGACGCAGATACATTTGTCAAGTAAAAGCACTTTTTAACAGGCGTTCCTTTAAAGTGTACTTACTGCTGTTTTCTGGAAAAACTGAGAACCGTGCCTTATAGTTCTCAAAAATAGGCTGCTGAAACAACACCAGTAATGAGCTGGATTTTATGCTCAGAAAAATGGCATTGTTTAACTTTAACAGAAGCTTTTTTTTTTAATTTTTTATTTTTTTTTTTAAAACAAGTAATAATTTTATTTCCCGAAATGATAGGTGTTAATTTTTGGCACCCCTTTTTTCAGTATTTTTAAAATAAAATTACTGAGTGGTCAGCTATCCTGTTTTATGAGACTGGTGAACATATTGGTGGATCTCTGACCATTATTCCTTACAGAATCATTCAAGATGCTTGAATGCTAAGAATTAAGAATTAATTTTAGTTTCTTGAGGAAGTCAGTACATGTATAACAGGTTGCACCAAACACAAACCCAGTCACTTATTAAAATGATAGATCCATCAACCCAAGCACAGTGAGTTTCATTTTCTAATACTGGACGCCTTGAGGCCTTTTCAGTTGCACCTGACCCCCCAACACCCACCCCCCCTTTTCCTGCCTGTGTCCGCTCTTTAAAACTCACACATCCGTATCTCAATCGCACATTCTCCCCCTCTGTCAGACTGCTCTCCCTGCACACTTTCTGCTTCATCCGTCTTCCCCCCCCCCCCTCTCTCTCCCCCTCCCTTCCCTCTCTCCGTGTGCGGGTTGTATTGGATATCCCGCATTCCTGAATGAGGAACTCCTCCGATTGCTCTGTTTTCTCAGAACCTCTCCGACAAGGCAAATCGAAACCTCATCTCCGTACCTGCTGGGACAGGGCAGCGGACACCCTGCGAATTTCAAACAAATCCAGATCCAATTTCTGCTTTTTTGTTCCCCCTGAAAGTATCGGTCAGTGACTCTAGAACTTGCATAAATAGGTTTACTCTTTGTTTTGCCACACTCCAGGCAAGGACTGTGTTTTAACGCAGTGGTTATAAAATCAGGCGTCAACAGGCAATCAGAGAATGAATTGATGAATTGGGAGTAAGGCCATGTATGCACCCATCTGGTTTTTTCTGACCGGGGCCCTCAAAAAATATTAGAACACAGGATCTTCCAGGGACATGGGGAACAACGTGAGATCACACATAGGCTTCGCTGGAGCGCACAAGCAACAGAACTGTACGGGGAAAGACCAGACCAAGACGCCGATCCCTTCAGAAGCAATCTAATCAATATTTTTATTCAATTCATCCAAAGGGCAGGATGCTGAAGATACTCAGTGGCTGGCGTGGAAAATTTTACGGTACTCTCTCAAACAAAGGGTTCAAAAAGGCTCCATAGAGGAACCCTATCAAGTTCACGGGTTCTGTCGGCAAAATGGTATCTTAAGGTTTCACACTTTTCACACCTACCATAGAGGGCTCCATATAGAACTAAAAAGGGTTCCCCTATGGAGACAAGCCAAAGAGCCCTTTTTTCTCAGAGTGTATGTCCAAGCCTATAGAGTGTGTCCAGCTACTCAAACTGCCGCAGCATGCACGTGACTGGCAGTTCTCCTGCCAAATGTGTGGTCATGTGACTCCTGTGGCGGACTGTGATTGGCTAAATCAGGATTAAAGATGGCCAGGCCTTTGCTGGAAAGGCTGTCGCTGCCGGGCGGCCCGACTCTCTACTCGTACACAGCCAGGTGGGTTCAGAGACACTGTGGATATCCGATTGAAACTCGGTTGTCATGTTAGGGTCACTTCATGGAATAGTACCCTTTTCTTCCATGGATACTTTCTATCTTTTTTATATATTTTTTTCAGTGAAAACTAATGTTCATACAATATTTTACATACTCTTTGCATTTAATTTGTGCTATGCATAAAACTCCATTCATCAGGCATAGCGGTGTTGGTTCTTTGATGCCAGTGCCGAAATGAATATTCATTACCCTGCACCTTCCGGGCCATTTAGCTGTCAGGCAACAGCTGTGTTTTACTTTAATTTACAAGGCACAGGAACATAACCCAAATATTGCATTGCATTACATTCATTTAGCGCGAGCTCTAGATTGATTTCCAGGGTAGGAGAATATCTTGAAGTGCATTCAGCAGATTTTCCTGAATAACAGTGCTAGACCTGCCCAATCGCATTCCCAGACCTGTGAGTAGGCTACATATCACTAAAACATTAATGCAAACCCTGAATGCATACAGATTAATTTCACGACAAGCCCTTAAGAGGAAAAACCTAATACTGTTAACAAAAAAAGGTTGTAACTATCACAGAAGGTATGAGTGTTAAGTGGGTGGGGATGTAAGGGGAACCAGGATGTAGACTGAAGAGACAGGTCTTCAGTTCGCATTTAAAGATGGATAATGAATCTACGGTCCTGATGACCATGGAAGGTTTGATCCACCATGGGGTGGGGGGGAGGATGGTGGTCAGTAAAGACAGGCATTGTGACTGGAAGGTGTGACTACAGAGGCAGAAGATAGCCAATGTGGTCGCAGAGCGGAGAGGTCTGGCTGGAGTTTAAAGATTTATTGGCGGTATGTTGGGGCTGTTCCTTATACATCGTATGTGCGTTCATCAAATAGTTTTCTGATTTCTTATTTCTTTCAAACGAACTCCTTTTCAGATCTGATTGTTAGTAACAATTAGGGAAGAAATACTCAGCAGTACAACCTAAGGAAGTCTGTATCCATTGCTACACCCAGAGAGCTTGAGGTAGGGTATGGTAGGGTCTTCAAAAAACAAAAACAAAAAAAAACGTTATAAACATACATCTTAAATATGATGGACCCACACTTTTTTCCTGAAATTATCACGCACAATCTTTACTTGCCTTCTCACACTGTGAATTATTTCGGCTGAGGGAATCCATGCGGAATCGGAGGAATCACAGCAGAATTGCAAACGAGGTAAATCTCACAGTTTATCAGGAGCATCTGGGGTTATCTCTAACAGAAAACATGGTATTTATGCAACCTGAAGTTTGGGGAAACTCTGAAAATATCGGTCCACCGTTTCGCTTTACAGCAACGTCTCTCAGGCCTTTGAATTCTGTCAGCACAGCTCTCCTTTTATACACTCTTTTGGTTTTGATATAAAAGATTTGTGCAAGGTGTCTTCCATGTACTTTGATGTTTTTTTCCCTCGTGCTAAAATTATCTGGCTAAAATTAACTCCCCGTGGGAGTTTGGATACATGCCTGCCTGTTCAGGTGTTTATGCCAGTAATAACTCATTTAGGCTTGTTTCATTAATTATCGTGCTAAATAGTTTTCATAAGTCATAAGCTGCTAATGAACATAATTTCTGTTTATACTGTTATTATCATGCATATTTTCGATAATAATAATAATGAGTGAGTATATTTACTATACAATGTATTGTAATAATACACATGACCATTTTTGCTGTTTTTTTTGCTGCCATATTTAATTAGTCTTATCTGTTCTAACAATGTTTTATAATGCATACAATGCATAATTATACATAATTGATACGTCCACTTTTTTGTCATATGTACAGTAAGTCTTGTGTCTGTATTTTTTTTTTGCAAACAAATCAGTCTCTTTAATTGCCTTCCAGGTTAGGGTTTATTTGAACATCCTTGTAAGATCTTTTCCCTTGAAACAGAGTAAGGTCAAGTGTCTTCATGTAAGAAAAACTATAAAATGGGGTTACCATGGTTAAAACCAACTTTTGGGATGTTGTGTTCATGAAAAAGATTCTGAATCTCCCGTTTTTTCTCTCAACTTCGGATTCTAAAGCTGTAATGTGCCTGGAAGCGTCATTAGAGTTGTTGTGAAACCGGATACATGAACCATTCCAAAGTGTGAAGTGTGAAAGGTCAGCCAAGATTCACAGAAAGCCTAGCTCTCATAGCTCCGCCAACGAGTTAGGGTTGCGTAATGTTAACAGCGTTTACACACCTTGGGTTGAATCTATAAATCGGTATCATTCAGTAGTGCCTTGTGCGTGACAGTCGAGCTGGTACGCTCATACGTGACGGTCAGTTCTAAGGTCTTCCTTCAGCTGCAGCTGTGCACGTTGCCCTAGCCTGGATGGAGTGCGTTTTTGCTGGTGTGATTGGAAAGCATAATGGCAGGACAGGACAGGACATGGGCCTTTTGTCAAGCGCTTCTTCAAGCTTCTCCATCATAAAGACGGAGATTCGACAATAATTTGGAGCAGGCGACACGTTGTCTTCAAAGGACGTGCTTAAATCTCATTTAGAGTCACTTCAACATGACCTTTAAGCCCCACTCCCCCATTTTAATTCATATGATATTACATAAAGTTAAAGTGGGGGGAAAAAAAAGCTCCAAACTCATTGCTGTTGCAAACCCGTTTGTACAGTAGGATTTTATTTTATTTTAACCGTGATTCAGAGGGGAGGAGGTTATGTGAGGGAGTGAGAGAATGTTCTGCTTGAGTTCCCTTCAGTGGCAAAGCGCTGCCAGATACTGAAGTTCATCGTTCCTGTTGAGTGTGTCCCTCAGGGCGTTACTTTATCAGTGGTGCTGGTGACTGAATGTGTCACGGGTCTCTGGAGTTTGACCTCTGCCCCCCCCCCAATTTTTATTGCGCAGAGCAAAAAGAAATGACAAAAAGCTGTGAAATTTGACACTTATCCGCTGTCTGTCCTGGAAGATTTTTTTTTTACTTCTCCAGAACTGTCAGACTGTCCTATAACCTTTTTAACTCAGTATGTTGGTACCCAGAATATCTCCTCTCTATGTGTCCGTGCGCTGGTCATGTGACGTGACTGTCAGGACATTGTCTCCAGTCCTTGGAAAACTCAGGCTGTGCTGTTGAGGATCTCTGGGGTCTCCCTGGGTTTCTGCCTTCTCTCTCAAGGTTTCAAAGGGGTGTGAGCTCCCGGTTACCACCGCTGTTTTTCCGCAGTGGGGCAGGGATGTTCAGTGGGGTGTGCTTGGGCTTTCAGGAACTATGTACCAGGTGTATGATAATGGTATCTGATACTAGCTTTCATATCAGACATCAGCAAACATCAGATGTGTTTTCCACAACTTTGGCATGATGGATTTTCTGATTTGGTTGATTCGTTTAGAATCATGGGGAAGCATCACTGTGACCCCCATCCTGTACCTCTCACCCCCATTAGGGTGGTGTCCCCTCCACCCTGGCTCCCTAACACTGAATGGCATAATGGAATAGACTGCGTTATTGAAAGTTAATCCCATCTTTCCAGTTCTGAAATTGTTTAAACTTTATATTTATAGTGCCTACAGCACCACAGCTAGGTGCATTCATCTATTTTAAGGCAGGGTTGATAAGTTGTTTTAAACTAGGGAAGTGTAGACGTGTTTTACAAGATTATTCATGTTGAAGTTGACAGTTTTACAACTCTGATGTTAAAGCAGCTGAAAGGTATAAGCTTTTAAATTTGGGGAAGGTTTTTTTTTGCCATTTGACTCCCGAGAAATATTTGGCATTGTAATTTGTTTAGGCATGTCATCTTTGTGACATCACTAAGCCATCACCCCAATACACCTCCCCTCTTCAAATTGGGAGCCAGAGGCTTATCTGGATAACAGTTATATTTATGGTGCTTTCCATAAGGCTATGGGCTATAAAAATCACATGGGTGTTTTTTTTCCATCTTTAATCCAGCTTTGTGATTAGAAGAAAAGCAGGAAAGAGAATTCTTTTTACAGCTTGTGCACTTTAATTCACCCTGCTCCACGGTGCCAGAGAGGAAACCCTTGATGACGGATGGCTCCTTGGCAATGAGATTGTCGGGCAGCTGTTGGGCTTGGCAGTGGCCGCTGGCTGTGTGACCACCTGTAATCCTGGTGTTTTTCATTGTGATGTCATAATAGCACACATGCCCCGCAGCCACCTGCTTCATCAACCCTGATAGGTCCTGTAAGTGTAGGGGTGGGGAGATGGGGGATGGGGGATAGGGGGATGGTGGAAGGTACAGTATTTGCATGAAAGGGCGTGGAGGTAGGATATATTTTTAGGCTGGATACTTGACGTAGGCAGGTAGCGGAAGTCCTTTGATGCTCTTCAGGCTTAACGTGGAACTGGGTTTAATTCCCGCCGGGTCTGTTTCTGCCAACGTGCCTGCCCCAAGATCACCGTGGGAGGGGGGGGGGCCTCCAGGAACTCACAAATCAGCGAGAATGACCCTGTCCCGTAGAGCGTGAGAGGGAGGGAGGGAGGGAGGGAGAGAGAGATGGAGGGAGGGAGCGTTGTAGGAAAGAGGGAGCAGAGAAGGGGGCTGGTCAGGTGGCTCTTGTTCTTCAAAGCGGTGGCGTGGCCCTTCCCCCCCCCCACCCCCGCCCCCGCCCCCCCGGCCTGCAGATTAGCATGATAACGGCTGCTGGATGTGAGAGCGTGCGGGACAGACGCTCGGTGGCGGGAGAGCCGCGGAACGCGACGGGGAGCCATGGCGCAGAAGCAGGGAAGGGTGAGCAAGCCGGGGGGGGGGGGGGGGGTGAGCCGGGGGCCCCAGCGGGGGCCACCTCAGGGGTGTGCCGTCTCGCCTGCGGTGGCTTTTCGCCGTGCGGCTTCGCTCGGGGAGCCGGCTGCTTTGGAAGTGTAGCCCTGCGTTAGGTGCCGTGTGGGCAGTCTGATGCGAGAGTGGGACTGGGTTCTCACAGGCTCGCAGCTCGGCGCAGTGTGGATGTGCACTGTGACGGCTTCTCTGTGTGCCGTTCTGTCTATATTGTGTTTGCGCGTGGAATTGTGGGAAAAGAGATACTTGCTTTGCCTCTCTAATGTTGGTGTCAGTTTATTTTTTGCTCACAAATGCTGTTAGTTTCTTTACAACAAGGGGGAAGCAGTCCATTAATACACAAGTGGGGGGGGATTCTTTACAATTCTGTACACTTCTTTCTTTTTTTAATGCCTTGTTCTGTAGCCAAAACCTTTTGCATACAGATCGTTGGACTGAAGCTGTACTCTCTTAGCTGTGTTTGTCATGCAAATACTTGGTGGGCATAGAATGGCATGACGCCGAACTTCGTCATTTGCGTGTGTTCCACACTGGTGCTGGTGCAACTTTGCCCATTAGTGTGTGCCTAATTATTGAGGTGACGCGGTTTTTAACGGCCTGAGGCGACGGCAAAGCTCGAAAGCTGATCGGTCGTGTTCCGGAACATTGGCTGCTTAAAATTCCCAGCGGTTGGACTGCCCGCTTAGCTCTGCTATTTAAAAGAGTTCCTGTTCATTCTGCCGTGCCTCAGTGAAACACTTCCTCGTCACCCATATAGTGCTATAATGTGTTTAAATGTGAGATTGTGTGAAAGATATGTGCTTGTTCTGGCTCACTGTTACATCTCCAAGGCTAAATGTGAATCCGCAGAGGCAGGCTGAGCTTGCCCCTTTTTCTTTTGAAGCTGCAAGGGGATATCTAATTCACGGATATATCTCATTCTCATGCATGGCGTGAAGGAGAGGAGGCCGGCCATTGAGAGGGAGAGAGATAGAGAGAGAAAGAGCGAGTGAGAGAGAAAGAGATAGTGAGGGAGTCAAGGGAGATGGGGGGAGAGAGAGAGGGGTGCCCAGAGAGCCCAGTGTTGGGACTGAAGTAAAGTCCTCCCGTGAGAATACCCACCAATGCCCAACAAAAGCTGTTGGGTTTGTGTACATGCCAGTGCTGCCCAAACACCTCGCCTGTTGAGGCTGGTCCAATCTCCAAATATTGCATATCATCAGAACATGGTGCCAGACATGGTGTTAACAGTACAGCACTCTCAAACTGGCGCGTCCTCTCGCAGCTGGCCAGATCACCTCTGTGAACTGTGGGAAAAAAGCTCCACTCCAATTTTAGGCTGCGTTTGATTTTTTTTTTTTTAAATAGCTCATTAATGAGCACTAACCAGATGGTTGGCCACATGGATTCATCTAAAGGGCAACTAGACTACTGTGGGCACTATCCTGGGTTATTCAAGGCTTCAGTTTTATGTAGGCCTGAAGGTCCTAGGGGTGCACTATAGATTGCATATAAAATTACTTCTCTACCATTTTGTGTTTTTTAAAGTATTGTTGCTGCTGTACTTTGTGTAGGAGGAAAATGCTGGGAAATGGCTTGAACTGTAAAGCGATGGAAATTGCACATCCTCAATTATTATTATTTTTTTCCAGGGCTTTTCTCTTTTTTTTTTTTTTACACTCCTGCTACATGGTGAACATCAGTACGTGCATCCGCTAATGGGCTAGCCTGGGCTAGCCTGTGAACTTCCATGCACTTAGATTACTCCTGTATGTAGGCTATTCTCTGTTTAGTGACTCTCAGTATTGATGTATGAAATTTGATGAATGCACTACAGCCTTCTATGATGAATAATATGCGTACAGTTTTTTTATTTGTTTTAGTGTTTACAGTTTCACTGTTTTCAGTAGGAATATCATCTTAAATATCATGGATATGTCAACCATTAGCCTATTGGCTGCCTAACCAGCAGACCCTAAGGGTTTTAATGCAGGGGTTTTCAAGGGACCCCCACCCCATTTTTATATTTTATATAAAAGTTATATATTTTGAAATCTTTTCCAAACTCTGTATATAGTCATTGTATATGAAGTCTGGCCAGGGACCCCCAAGAGTACCCTCAAGGACCCACAAGGGTCTGCGGCCCCGTTGTTGAAAGCCCAGGCCCCAGGGTTTAATGGATAATGGACGAGGACCGTATCTCTTTTATTTTTGGTTTCATGAGGAAATAGCGACTCCCTTTTCAAAAGTTTTTTAGCTGTATTCCCTTTTTAGTGCTTTCAGTCGAGGCACAAACAGGCTTTATAGGGGGAGCATGGCATCACGGAGTCAGGTGCCTATCAGTCCCTGTCCCCCTCTTTAATCTCCATACAACTGCTGAGGCTTTTCTCACTGGTTCTGACTGAGCCTGTGCAGTAGCCCTGGTCCTCCTAGGCGAGTGGGGGCAGTGGTACTTGCACTGGGAACATTCACTTGTTGTGGCTTTGATGTGAAGAGTTTTGTCTGTGTGCATTGGGATAAAAACAGATAATGGACAATCCAGAGTTTCTGAAGCACCTTATTTACACCCCTAATCAGGGCTCTACAGTGCTCCCGTTTTATGTGCATTTGCTCCTGTAGATTGATGTGTTCTAGCTGGAAAAACAATTTAGCAGCACGTAATAATAATACATTTCATTTATATAGCGCCTTCAAAGCGTGGAGCACAAAGTGCTTTCCAAAGCAGATAAAATAACATGGTATAAAGAAAATTACAGCGCAGCGCGTACGTCTGCTAATTCTGATGCATTAGTGTGCTTCTAAATTTTTCAACCAAGGAGCGCTTTCAACCAAGCCAATCGCCATGCAGCCTTTATTTGTGTGGTTTATTTATTTGCTAGGCCTTGGCCTCCATCCTGCCCCCGCTCGGTCTCTCACAGCTGTGGCATTTGACTGACATTTCACTTGAATCGGGGATGCCCCCAGATTGCGGCTCAACCCCCGACTAATTGTGCTCCCCAGGGCATGAATGGCAGGGACCTGCTGGCACAGAACAGCCCCCCCCCGCGCTTTTTTTAAATTTATTTTAACAAGGGGGTCTACTCAACCTCAACCAACAGCAGTCATTTCCCTTAGTTTCATATATATACAAAAAAACATTATTATTGTTATTATTATACTACATCTTCCAAGGACGTTCAAATAAATCTTAACCTGGAAGGCAGGTTGTTTAAAAGTCTGGTTTGTTTAAAAAAAAAAAAAAACCTCAATGATACTACAGGACTTACTGTACATACGGCTAAAAAAAGTTTATGCATTAATTATGTATAATTATAATTATGCATTGTATGCATTATAAAACATTAATAGAACAGGTAGACTAATTAAAAATAAACCACAAAAATGGAAATGTGTATTATTACAATACATTCTATTATAAATACAGTGACATTATTATTATTATTATTAGTAGTAGTAGTTGCAGTATAGTAGCAGGTGTATAATTTGTTTTTGGAGCAGACTTTTTGCCGTGATTTATTTAACTCACATTTACATATTATGCATTTGAGCAGCTAGTGTTCACTGAAGCTGTGGCATGTGCATCTTGCCCCATCCGTAACTCTCTAATTCTGTCCTCCCAGGCGCGTGTATATGAGCATGTGTTCTGGGTCAAGTCTCTGGCTCTGCCGTGGCCGTTTCCAGTAAACATATTAAAGTTATTTAATGCCCCTCCGTCTAAACTTTAAGCCTGTGCTGACCTGGGCATGGGTATGAGGAAATGAAAAACACAATTCCAAGTTTTTTTTTTTTTCATGCAGAAACTTCAAATCCAACTCTCACTGCTTACAGTCCTAACATGTGTGATAGATATTGTTGTTGTCAATTTATCAATTCTGCCTTTATTTAGTGGAATTTTTATTTTATTATTAGTTATTAAACTGTTAAGCGCACTTTGTGACACTCTTAACAGTCATCTTGAACTACCAAAAGGCCATAGCAACCTGCTGTTAGCTTTAACCTATCATGGATACCAGACCCTGTGGTGCATACCCAGCCTTTACCCAAGGCAGTCAAACTGTATCATATCCAAACCCCCATGAAGGCCACTGTGACCTTAGCATCAGGCTTTGTGGGTGTCAATGGGAGTCGTGGCTGCTGTTGCATTTCCGATGACTGCTCGCGTGGGACACAAAGACGACCGCTTTCTGAGAACGCATCAGATTTCATGCGCATAGATTTTTCACTTTGTGATCATCACCGTCCCTGTCGTTCAAATCGCGGAACATCGCGGATGTCTTTATTTAGCCCCGCTTGCTTAGAGTGCGTGACGGCAGGGGTTCCCAACCCTGTTCCTGGAGAACCCTTGTGTAAGCTGGTTTTCATTCCAGCCTTAATTGCATTTCCTGAGGCACAACGAGCCGTTAATGGTTTTTAAATGAGAAATGTCGATTTTTTTAGATTTCGCATTTGCATTTTTGACATTTTAGCTGATGCACTCGTCCGGAAAGGCTGAAGGTTTGCAGTGAGTGCAGATGAAGAAAAAAGGCCTAGATTCATAAATCGCCAACATCCCAATTAATCAGAAGCGGCACAAAACCCAAGCGATTGGTAATCCTTTATCAATCCTTTATCAATTGGGAGGGTGGGGGATGGGGGTTTGGGGAATATAGGGTTGACTGGGGAAGATGTGGATGTTGGGAATGGAAAACAGGGTGGAGAAAAGGTAAATGCACAGTGAGGGATGGTTTACTCTCTTAATGTCACATTATGTCATAAATGGCGTCTTTGGTTCAGTGTATTCGGCCCTGCACTGCACAGTGTATCATAGACTTTTATCAGGAAGTGAGGACAGCGTGACAGGAAGTGAGGACAATGTTTTTTTGTATTTTCCCCAAGCCTTAAATTTACCATACAGTGTCTCTTTTTCTTGTGGCCCACAATTTTGAGAGATTCATGTCCGCACTGGGTGTGATTGGCAGGGTCACCCCCACACACACTTCATGATTCAGGGTGTTCCCCAGGCCCGGGTGGGTATATTTAGGCCGCTAGGCCACGGTCGTCTGGGCCAGCGACAGACGATTGACAGACAGAGTTGCATAATGCCGTGGGGAGCTAATCGGCTTACAGGGGCGGTTAATATTTTTAGGGATGCCAACATAAGCTGGTGCTGGGCAAAGCACTGAAATACCAGCAGCGACTCGGCTGCATTCCAATCCAAACCTTACTCATGCATTACTGTCTGTGAGTTCCTTCCTTGCGCAAGTTAGAACGACTATTGAGCTGGAGGGTTCTGTCGTGAAAATTGCACTATTAAAAAAGCAGGGATTGTCAAGGCAGATTTAGTAATTACATGTCTCTATCTCTCATCTCCCTCTTGTTTAACTCTCGTGGAAAAGATGTGGGAATTTAACAGATCAGTTGTGTTTATAGCAGCTGGTAAGGCTAGTAAACAGTGGAGGAGGGACGAACCTCGGGTTTTAGGGTAAAACTAATCTCTCACCTCTGATACAATTGCAATGATTTTAGTTTAGCCTTTGGAATAGCCTATAGTAATGCCTTTGTTGTGCTTGAACTCTAATTTAAGTGCACAAAATGTACTGAAGTGATTTAAAATTAGAAACTGAACAGAGTTGAAAAGAATTGCTGTGGAGTGATCATATTTAGGAATTACGAAATCATCGTGAGCAGTTTTAATTTACAGGCTTTCCACAGATGAGATGAGATGTCTTACGCTTGATTTTTCTCTCATCTCAACCCACAAACCTTTGCTGGAACCATGTTGCTGTCGTAGTTTGTACCCTTATAATGGATCTCAGTTCAGCAAAGGCAGTTGTCTATCACCTTTATATCCTCATATCTTTTTTGTTTCACAACACTGGTTTTCAGGGGAGTATTTCTGGGATATCTTGAGCCAATAGTTTCTCAACCTGGTTCAGTTAAAAATGTATTTGTGTGGTTTTGTCATTTGTGTTATAAATTAAAAAGGCAATTTTTATTCCATGAATACTCTTTGTTTTCTCTACATATTTGTTCGTGAGGAATGATTGCTTTCATAGTTCAGTGCAATCTCAATTGCTGGCCTGTGAGTATAATGTAGGCTACTTTATTTTGGTTTACCTCTACTGGCACACTAGCAGCTAGAACTACAGCGCTGTCTTACTAGCAGTTCAATAATTAATGGAGAAAGATCGAGTGTTAAAAATAGAATGCAGTGAGCCAACTGCGTTCATAATTCATCCAAGGATGCACAAATTAAAAAATGCAGTCGGGGAGAATCGTTCCTCTGCCACCTTTAATGAAAATAAGAGAAATGGGAGCGTTGCCCTGTGTTGAAATAAGCAAGTTTGACGGAGAGGTCTGTTTCCCTGCAGGGTACGGAGCTTGAGAACTCGAAATGGACTCCGAAGACATTGTTCGCTAAGAGGAAATTCATGGCCTTCCGGCGTACGTGTAGACAAAATGCTTCATCCCCAGTAGATAAATAAATAAATGAATAATCTCTTTCTTAAGAAAAGAAAAAAGAGTAAAGGGTTGATCTATTTTATTTATTTTATTATGTTTGTCTACTGTTGTTTTTAAATTGTGTCAAGATGGATGACTCTGCTGCAAACCCAAATCTACCTACGGGTGCAAATAAAGTAACCTGAACCTGAGGGTCTGGAAGCCCAAAATCCATTTTGAAATTCGGCAGCGGTACACAGCAAGTACAGTAAATCCCTGTGTCTCCTGCTGTTTTCCTCACCGTTGAGGGCAAATGTTTTTTTCCCCCCCAAAGAACAGCTGTCTCTTGGATAACAGTTTTTTTTTTCTTTTTCTTTATTTCGGACCCAATACAAAATAGTTTGGGCCAGCTGGGCTGTGCGTTGATGACGTGTGCCATTACCTTTCTGTGCTTCCTCTGCACTTCAGTAAAGACAGTTTACAGTATGAAAGCTATCAGGCTACAGAAGTCTAACATACTGGAGCACCTTCACAAGCTTTAACCAGGAAGTTTGCCACGAGCAGAGTTTTAACTAAACAGGCAGACTAAAAATATGTAAATGCTGTGTTGCGTTTCATTAAATTTCATATAAAATATTCACTAATTCAGTATTCATCGTTTTGTGAAAGCTGTGTTCGGACCAAATGTATCTGGCCTGCAAATTGTTTTTTCTCACTGCATTTCACGCAAAATCTGTAATTTATTATTATTATTATTATTATTATTTATTTTTCATTTTTTGGCTAATCTGATTGTCCATCTGACTGTCCATCCCTGGATTAGAATTTTGGGCTGTCACAGTTGAGTTCCACCCTACCCCTCCTTCTGACTGTGTGCCTGTCCCCCTCGTCTCTCCGCAGCAGATCCAGTTTGTGGAGGACAAGCAGGAATTCAGCCGGTTCCCCACCAAGGCTGGGCGGCGTTCCCTGTCCCGCTCCATCTCCCAGTCCTCTACGGACAGCTACAGCTCAGGTACGAATCCACTGCCCCCCCCAACCCCCCCCTCGCTGTGCCCCCACCCTGTCTCTCTCTGTCATTACTGCTGGTTGCATTATTGCATTATTGCCTACCTGCTGGTGGAGAGATGAAAGAGGTCCAGCTCAATTACATCAGTGTCTCCACGTATGCAGTATATTCTATATGCCCCACTTTAGTCTTCCATATTAATTCCATTACATTTCATGTAAGCGCAGAGAAGCAGCCTAGTACATTATAGCTAATGAACAGAATGCACCGCGTTCTGTTGTGCTGTATCCATAGCTCCCATTTCCATGGCTTCCATTTGCTGGCATGGTTTGCATTAAGTCAAACTATGATCCAACCTCTGTATTTTGACACTAATGTCATTTTACTTGTTTGAGAGAGCGTTATTTATTCATTTAGAGCAGGGGTCTCAAACCTTCATCTAGATCAGGGGTCTCAAACCTTTATCTCATAACTTGTGTTCTGCATGCAAGTTATGAGATAAATCACGGCCCTTGTTCCCTTAATCGTTTGAGTGTGGTGACTGTATTTCCTGCCTATCACCCAGCTGCCTCATACACAGACAGCTCCGACGATGAGACCTCACCCAGGGACAAGTCACAGGTCAACTCCAAGGGCACCAGTGACTTCTGCGTGAAGAACATCAAGCAGGCCGAGTTTGGGCGCCGGGAGATTGAGATCGCTGAGCAAGGTGGGGAAGTGACTTCAGTGAGCCGTGTATGTGTGTATGAGTAAGAGGGAGCACATATGACCATGTGTCTTTGAGTACTTCTGTGTGTGTGTGTATGTGTGTTAAAACACTCTTTCAGATCTGTGAGAATTTTCAACAAATTATGTTACTCACCAAACCAAACAGTCATGTGAAAAAGAATTTAGTTCTGAATATTGGTTTAAAAAAACATTACCTTTTAAAATTGTCTGTAATCTTCAGGAATGTTATTGGTGTATTTCAGAGCATTCCGATTGCTGTTTCTGTCCCTATCTGGTATTTGTAGGGGAGCAGAACGTCTGGGAGCCTAAAATAGACTCGGAAAATGCTTGATACAGCAAGTAGACACAGAAAATGTAATCTTGTTACTCAGTAGGGCAAAGGCCAGCGGTCATAATTTCCTACTTTAAACCTGAAACTGAAAGGCTACACTGGGAATCTCTTCTTTCCATTTACCATAAATGCACTGTCTGCCTCTGGCCAACACACATATCTTTGAAGACCAGCACAGGTGTAGAAAAAGTATATTTGAGAAAAAAATGGCCCAAACCAAAAAAAAAAGTGTTTGGTTAGGCACAGCAAGTGTTTTATGAGTCGGTTTTAATGAAAGCCATCGACCATTCAGTCTGTTTATTAGCATTTTACAGCATATTTTATTTCTGGCTCTGGTTAGAGGTATATGCTCAAAGTGAGTTTTAACTGGAAGCTACCGATGGCTTGTAATCAGGGAAGCAGCCCATCGACAGATGGGCTCAGTAGCTCCGCCAGCCCACGCTGTGGAATATTTGATCTAGCGCAGACGCTATCGCTCGGCGGGGACGGCGATCTCCGTCTCCTCGTCGAGGCCCATAAATTAGCGCCGCTTCTAATTGACGCATCTCCACCGACGTTCCTGCCTTTTTTTTGTGCTAATCGGCACTAAATGTTCAAATTAGCCGGATTAGTCGCTCGCAGGCGTAATGACACGTCGTGCTTCGCCGCGCTCGCCGAACGGCCGCGGCGCGAGGAGGTGGGCTCGCTGGGCTCGCTGTGGGCTCCTGCGGTGCGGAGCAGACACGCCGACTCAGGGGTTGCCAGATGCTCGGTCATGGACCGGAATGTCCAATTATCTCTACGGGTCCTGATTGCGGTCCCGACCGGACAGCGTAAACATCCGCTCTGAGTAAATGATTGAAATTTGACTGATAGTTTGTAATGAATTACATGTTCTGTTTGCACTTTCCTCCCTTCCCCTCCCCTTTACCCCCCCCTAAGTTGCCTGTGTCTGTATTTGCATGGTGTCCAATTTGGTGAAGTTCTAAATCTGCCAACCCTATGCGTACTCTGAAATGTGCATATACATGTCTATTCTTAACAAAGCCTGGAACCAGAGGTCATTTTTTGCTGTGTTGGCTGCATTTTTGGATTAGGACTGAAGCAGAGCTGAGGTGTATAACCCTGACCCTGTCTTGTCCATTCAGAACATTTATTCAGCAACTATTGTCCAATTTAATTTATAATTTAGGGTTGTTTCAGTTAGTAAGTGCTGTCATTGTAGAACTCTCCCTAAGGTCAGCTAGATCAGCTTCACATCAAACGCTTTTGCACAACAGATGTTCGAGCTTGTCCTTCACAACACAGTCTGTCAAGCGCTAGTGTACTGATCACTTTTTAAAGAATTGTGTATCCTAATGCATATTATAGTTGTGAACCTGCTACAGGAATGTTAGCCAGGTCATATTCTGGGATCTCCTGGTGCCATGCTACATGACAATGCTACAGCATTCATAAGGCAGCCCAGCACGAGTGAGAGTACGCGCAGTGCTCCCATTGACCTTGACCGGTGTTGACCTTGACTGGAAGTCCCAGCCTGTAAGCCAGGAGATAAAGCGTCGCAAATCACACAATGCGATGTTGACGACAAACACACAGCGCGCTGCTGCTGCCCCTCTGCTGAACCCTCTACTAGGGACGCCTTGGAAATAGTCGGCCTTGGAAATAATGGCTTTGATAACTTGAACGTGACTCCCGCCTCAGACTCCCTCTAATTCGATTGGAAGCACCAGTGCGAGGCTATATTTAGCCCACTTCCTGGATGCGTGCCGCTAAAAGGTGTCCTGACTGCAACACAATTGCAGAGCTTTTTTTTCATGCTCATAGCCATTGTTTTAAAAGATAAGAGTCTGAGAAGTGGGAGGGAAACAGAAGTGTTCATGCGTCTATTGGTCTAGTTGGTTATAGCTGCAGGAGCTCTATTCTTTTATGCTGTGGCAATGTAACGGTATCGCACGGTATTTTTATGGTACTAATCTTGCTAAAACCATTTTTCCTTTAATACTGGTCAGCTGCAGACTTTGAGCCTGTAGTTCCCACCAGTCACTTCTGCATTTTCTGTCTCTATAATGGTGTAGATATACAGTCTTGTGTGTTGTTAAGATTTAGGCTCCCCCTGATTGCTGTGAAACATGTTCCTTTTTAGGTTTCATTCTACAGTCAGTTGACAGTTTTTTTTAATTTGCTTTATTCTTCTTTTATTTTGTTTTGTGGTTGGGAAAGCTCTTCGGGAACGTAGACAGTGTTTATTTTGGCTGTTTGGTTGGAGGGGCTCATGAGAACCAGGCTGAGGTTAAGGGGGGGGGGGGGGGGGGGGGCGCTGATTTCGGAGCTCATCTCTGGGTTCCCTCTCCGTTCCTCCCGCAGACATGTCCGCCTTGATCTCGCTGAGAAAGAGAGCGCAGGGGGAGAAGCCGCTGGCCGGGGCCAAAATCGTGGGCTGCACCCACATCACTGCCCAGACCGCGGTAAGTGCGCCTCGGACATGTCCCTCAGATCCCCCCCCCCCGTTGCAGTTCCATCCCAGCAAATATACTGGGGTATGCAAAGAGTAACATGTGTCTGACAAATCTCAGCGGGAACATTTCTATCCAGAAACACTGCTGCCTTGTAAGCAGGAGTTTTTCCCCAGCCCAGCATACTGCTGCTACGCGGGTTCTTGAGTAAGACGGATGTAAGACGTGGGCTTTCCGATCTTGTTATCACCCCCAGACGGTGGTTCGTTCATGTGATATTTGTTATTTTGTACCGGAGCAAGATTATTTTGTTTGACTCTGTGTCTGCCTCTCCCTGTAGCAGCTGCTTAATCTAATCAGCGTCATGTTTTTTCCATGAGTAAAGGATCTTGTTTTTCTTTTTTCGTTCTGTATGCATCACATTTTCCATTGCTGAAAGTAGCAACCTATGTGAACGAAATAAAAAAAGAGAAGTTTTAAGTCACAATTCCCCCAATACACCACTGACATTAGCTACAATGTGCATTAAAGTCAGCTTGAGCTGCTTGCTGTTCATTGGTCCCTCACTGATTTCTGTACCTCCTCCCAGGTCCTGATTGAGACGCTGGTTGCCCTCGGCGCCCAGTGCCGCTGGACAGCCTGTAACATCTACTCCACTCAGAACGAGGTGGCAGCTGCTCTGTCCGAGATAGGTGAGGAAGCAAACCGGCATGTTGCCTGTGTCACTGTGACGTTTAACAGGGGCGCTGTATGGAGGGGGGGGGGGGGCTTAGGATGATTCCAAGGACCCTCATTAACAGGGACCCTCGAAAAATATTAGAAATTCCTGGTGGTGCCCTTGACACTAAGTCACTGAACATAAAAGCACAACAGCAACAGGCAACACGTCTGGACCAGGCATACTGATTTACTTCATTTCAATTATATTATTTTTTTATGTGTGCCTGTGAAAGGTTTACTGTCCTGGTTCCTTTTTTGTCCTCTTTTACCGTGCCAAAGTGTCCAAAAATATATGGAATACTGGAAAATCCTCATATTGTAGAGCCACTGAAATGCTGGTTTTTAGCTGAGAGGTCAGCAAATTATAGAACAGAAATGGGAAACATTCAGTTGCTGTTGTCCAGATCCAGTTTTCTCCCTGACCACTTAACTCTTTTGTTTGCCACTGTCTGCTTGGATTCTGGGTCCTGCTCAGGTTTTTGTCAGGATATCATATCGATATTGCTTGATGAAATGTGCTATTCATCGTAACACATTTACACATTTGTGTAATACGTAACACATTTAATACAATTTTGTCAAATCGTTTTTTAACTGTCTCTGATGACTCCCTCGGGGTGCTTAAGTCACACGATGCGAGCGTGTGCGGTTTGGCAGTGGGGTTGGCGGTTGGTGGAAAGCAGAATTTCTTATTGCACCTCGTATCTCACCACTAATGAGCTAATGAGGACCCCCTTGATACCATCCTCGGCTATGAATGATGGCAGTGTTTTACAATGCAGCCTCCAAGAGGACGGGAGAGATAGAGAAGTGCCGAGTGCCTAGCATGTAGCCGCAACGGGCTCTGCAGTGTTATGCTTATGTAATAAGAGCTGTCCATCGGGGCTTTAGCTGTGCGTGATGACAGCCAGCAGTGGGGAAATAAAATAATTTTATTCCTCTAAAATGGGGGGGGGGGGGGAGCATGGGGTGTATGAAAAGGGCTATAATTCCTACACGGATCACCTAATGTGGATGTAAATACCCTTAAATTCAAGCTGACAGTCTGCAGTTTAACCTCATATTAATTTCATTTCAAATCCAATGTGCTGGAACACGTAGCATACAAAAAAATGTGTCTCTGTCTCAATACTTTTTCATTTAACTCTACGTCAACCCCACTGTCACAAACCCTCGGTGGGTTCCCTAATGCACACTTTTATGCAAGTCAGATTTTATCAGGCGTAGCTTCCAAAACCCCATCTGCCTGCATATCATACAGAATTTCTCATAAAAAAAAATATTTTCGGGACCGCAGTGTAAAATGTAATCTCCCTGCTGCTGAATAAAGGTGAGGGAGGGGCCGCTCCCTCCGGGCGAGCGAGCGCGTCTTTCGTCTCTCTGATCTCTGCCGAAGCAGGGAGGAGGATCATCGCCGACTCTTTTTTTTGGAAGTCCGGCACGGTATCACCCTCCAACATCCAATCCGAACTTCAAACAATAAGAAAAAGGCTCACCTCCCCCCCCTCCCCCCCCCCGCACTGTGCAGGACACGGGGTGCATTTATGAAATCAAAGCGCTGTGTTGCGTAACTGCCGTACCTGAAGGCACAGAGGAGCGTCTGTTCGTCCTGGCCTGATTCGTTTTAACAGTCGCATAAGCCCAGATGTCTGCTCTTAAGCCCCTGTTCGTGATATTAATACGGCTTTAACGGCAGATTAAATGGAAATGGAGCGCATTGTATTTGACCGCAGTTAAATGGCCTTTAGAATGTAGAATTGAGTCTCTCCACGGGAGGCATCTTCCGAGATTAAGGATAAGGCCTAGGAGGGCTTTAAGTGATTTTCTTCAGTTGCAGTCGCCAAATCATCTCCTCGATGCTTTAAAAGCTTGAGGCCAAATCTTGTTTCCTTTTAAGGCTGCCGTTTTTGTTTTGCCTCTGTTATTTAACTGGGCTTCTGACCAGTGCTCTTTCAGAGTTTGTTTCTGGTTACTACGTTGTGCTTCTTGTGTGGCCCTACACTTCTTTCCACCTAAAAGAGACAAGATCATGTGAGGTTTGGTGCTTTTTCACATTGTTAATCCATCTGCAGTAAATGTTTGTCCAGTAATACCACCCTTAATTTAAACAGTATGTCTGCAGTCAGTGTTGAAGGTCCCAATAAGCTTTCCCCCGGCAGATGGTTTTTTGCCAACTGTATCTAACATGTGGCCCAATCAGCTGTCAGCTACTGCCATTTGCATGCATTAGGATACACTGAACATTTCCAATCATGTGACTGTCAGGCAGCCGTGTCATTGGCTGTTGTGCATTAGTGTAGCCCAGTGAGCGAGCCACTTTAACATTAAGGATGTTAATGAATTATTTCTGTTGCTGGTGGCCAATGTTGGAGTCTTCTTGTTCGCCCTTTAAGTTAACAATGGGCCAACTTAGTGCTGGCCTGTGAATAAAAGTATAATTATGCCAACATCAAGACGGATATTGGGTCATGTTTTCTGGCCATTTTATCTAGTAACAATGGAACTGGTTAAATTTGTTCTGTGCTCACTCAGTACAAATATTCTCAATGTAATTTGCACTTAAGTCATGGAAATTGAGCAGAAATGTTGTACTTGAATGGGACAGAAATGTGCAGCTGCTTTAGGAAACTGCTCGTAGAGATGTGGTGGAGTGTGGGGTTGCCGGGGGTAACGGTGTGTATCGTGTTCCTCCAGGCGTGTCCGTTTTTGCCTGGAAGGGGGAGTCGGAGGATGACTTCTGGTGGTGCATCGACCGCTGTGTCAACATGGAGGGCTGGCAGCCGAACATGGTGTGATTCACATTCTCTCTTTTGCATAATTACATAATGTCGCTTCTGCACATCCATCAGGCGCCCACTTCTCCCTTCAGTATCGCGTGTGGATGTGCTCTGTGATGGACGTAATGTTCACTGTCCTTAATATCCATTTGGCAGTGAGTCTAAATTTTTTCCATCATCATTAGTCTTTATGGCTATTTTACCGACACCTGTTACGAAGCCATGCGGCATTCTTCCCTTTTGAGAACAGGCTAGAATAACACAAACATAACACCCCAGTTTGTTCCATCGGCAGGACAGCTGAGACACAGAATTTACCCTGCGATTATGCGCTTTATTGCAAAGGCAAATCGTTTCACACGAAACCTGAAGTAAAATCACCATGGAGGTTTCAATGCAGTGCTCATAAATATGGGACCAAGGGTCTAATCATCGTGGTGTTAGACTTGACAATGGGGTTCACTGTTCTTCCATCAGATCCTGGATGATGGCGGTGACCTGACTCACTGGGTGTATAAGAAGTACCCCAGTGTCTTCAAGAAGATCCGGGGCATCGTGGAAGAGAGCGTCACTGGGGTGCACAGGTAGGCTGGTCCGAAATGACACCTGGAGTGGGCGTGTATCTCAGCTTTGAAGCAGTGACTTCTTATATCAACACTGCTGCAAACAGTCAGCTCTGTAGAGCTATGCTAAGGTGGCTCAACCAAGATGATAATTCGATAAAGTGTTGGTGAAGTCCCTGGGGGTGGGGGTAATTTAGATAAATCACCCAACCAAATCCAACAAACATCATGTGAGATTGTGAAAGGAGGCATATTGTACAGAGGGGTTGAGCAGGTCTGATCTTTAAGGTCAAAAGGGCAAAGCTTATCCTGATTTCTGTGCTATTAGGAGGCATTGCATGCCAGCACACCTCCTGAACTAGACATCGCTAACAGGTCAATAAGAAAGACAATAAGTAGTAGTCTTGTTAGAAAACAATACTATGCCACTGATTTGTTACAGGTGAACAGGAGTGGTTATGTTTGCACTTTCTTTAGAGCGAAGGAAACCATTCCTATCAAAAAAGCTAAGCAATCTTGTTAGGTAAAAGCGGAGAAAAAAGAAATGCAACTCGGATTACGTCTCTGCTCATAAGTCATGCCCCTCTCAGCCACTCACTGCATCTGGATGGGTGTGTCTGTAAGGGACTCTCTAGTCTATGTCATCATGTCTTGGTCTCATGTTTCTTCCTTCCTCATTCTGTCCTCCTTTGTTTGTCTTGCACAGCTCCTAAAAGCATTCCCCAGTTTTGCTCACTCATTGCCATTGTTTGTTGGCACATATAAATGACACGTATAAAGCAAGTATAGCTTAACAAGCTATAATGTGTGTCATTCACAAAAGCACATTAACTAGCTTTCATTGGTTCAATAACTGTAGTTACATTTAACTAGCTAGGTAGCCATCTACTTCTAGCATGAAATGAATTCAGGGTGTTTTCCTACAATAAGCCAATAAAGATTTGAAATGGAATAACGGGCAAGGTGTTTTGTAGGATACACAAGCATACATGCCAGCATACAGCACTATAAATGTAAGTGTGTTTCTTATATTTTAGATATACCCTTGAAGCACCGCTGGCGCCTATAGTCTCATGAATTGCAAATTGAGAGCAAGCAGAATGTATTGTGCACTGATCTCTGTTCCCAGGTTGTATCAGCTGTCAAAAGCTGGGAAGCTGTGTGTCCCAGCCATGAACGTCAACGACTCCGTCACCAAGCAGAAGTTTGACAACCTCTACTGCTGCAGAGAGTCCATCCTGGATGGGTCAGTGAGCTTTGTGTTTTAATCAGGGCCAAAAAGTAGCAAGTGCACTCACAATAAGAGGCCGTAGAAAAACAGAGTAGAGCAACTGTGACATTGTGCAGTAAATGCTGTAAAGGTATACAATCAGTATACTTGTTTAATACTTGTTTCTTTTCAACACTTTCTGATTTTAATTCCTTTGTGGATGTAGATGTTTTGCAAAAGATTCCACGTGAGCGAAAACCATGATCAAACACATTAAACTAAAACTTGTAAATTAAAAACCTGACACATTTGATATTAATTGATCATTTGTTCGCTCTGCTATCACATTAATTCATTTTTTCTGTGTTATTGTGGTGACAAAGTGCTTTCATGCTTGTGGCAGTTCACTTGTCCTCTAATGGCTATTTTCTGTCTGTCTTCTAGGTTGAAGAGGACCACTGATGTGATGTTTGGAGGAAAGCAAGTGGTGGTCTGCGGCTATGGAGAGGTGAGAGATTTTTTTAATGGCTCAACCCAGCTTTTAATATCGAACTCAAACTGCTGTTCAACCTCCTTTATCAAAGCTCTATTTTAACAAATCCATAGTGGTGGGGGGATTTGCCTTTCAACCTGGCAGATTAGTCGACACATTGATAATGCATCACATATGATTTGTGGATTACATGAAATATCAATATTGTTTGTTGAATCTTCTCTGGTCGGTGCTGCAGGTGGGGAAAGGGTGCTGTGCTGCTCTGAAGGCCCTGGGGGCCATTGTCTACATCACAGAGATCGACCCCATCTGTGCCCTGCAGGCCTGGTAAGAACCAAGGGAGCAGGAAGTGCTATCCTAGAACCAGGAAGTGCTGTCCACGAACTAGGAAGCAGGAAGTGGTGTGCCTGATGGACAAAATGGGGAAGCGCCTCTCTGTCTGATGGGAATCAGATTGCTTCACTTTTTTTTTTTTTCCATGGATGTAAATTCCTTCCTTCCTCATTGGGCGGCCCCTAGACTAGGAATTTGCCTTGCGTGTTTTCAATCCAGTGTTGAATGAGTGTGTTGCATCACAATTCAGGTTTCAATGAGTGCCCTGCGCAGAAGATATCATCATCAAGATCTCAGGTTTTTGCAGAGGAAATTTAACATGTAGACCTCTGCTTAAATTCACCTTTTTTAAATCAGTATAAAATTATAGTAAAGTTCTTTTTTAAATGTATTTAGCGGTATACACTAGGGTAGGGTAACTTACAAATACATGGTTAGCTTCCCTCTCACTGGAGGGTAAGTGTTAGGAGAGTCTTCATGAACATGTACCCAGTCCAAGCCCAACACAGTCTCTGAAGTTTCATTGAGTCACATGGGTTTAGGAATTTGTACTGTGCTCTCGTGCTCAGACCTAATAATAGATCGCTCACGCGTTTGAAAGTGGATTGCTTTTGCTGTCATAATGCAAGCATATGTGCGTAAAAGTAAATTGAAGTGATGTGAAATCTCGTGCCTGGCACTTCGCCGACCTTGAGATCTCTCTGCTAATCTTGGTGGAGTTATTAATTGCGTGGAACCTGATGACTTTTCAAAGGTCAAAGTTATAATTCTGTATGAAGTGGGAAGCGTAGCCTCTGGAGGGAGCTGATTGGTGGTTCAGCTGTTAACTCTTTCCTTGCCTGTGGACAGCATGGACGGCTTCAGAGTTGTCAAGCTCAACGAGGTCATTCGCCAGGTGGACGTCATCATCACCTGCACAGGTAATCCTTCCACGTGATTACTAAAACATTTTGACTGTTGTTTTTCGAATCCGGCCCTGCTGACGAAAGGCCGTTCGGAATCCAGGCCACGCCAGCAGTCGCTCGTGGAAATGCCTGATTTTGCGTTCTCTGGTTGAGCAGCGGCCAGAAACAATGTTTAGTCGGAAAATCGCTCTCAGAATGGCACGATGTTTGTTTTTGTTTTTCGGGCCGGGGCTCTTTACAGACTAGCCCATGTAAGAGGCTTATCATTTACTCACGGGAACAAAAGAGCAAATATTTGACTCTGGGTGAAACGAGGAAGGTCCAGAGGTCTTCTGCTGTTCCCCTGCAGGGAATAAAAACGTGGTGACCCGGGACCAGCTGGACCGGATGAAGAATGGCTGCATTGTCTGCAACATGGGGCACTCCAACACCGAAATTGATGTGGTGAGCGGAATTTTTTTTTAAGTTACACATTATTGACCCTGTGGGGTAATTTGTCCTCTGGACTTGACCCATCCTAGTTACTTAGGAGCAGTGGGTAGCCACAGTGCAGCGTCCCTGGACCAACTCCAGTTCTGAAGCCAGTGCTTTGTCAAGTGCAACGGAGTTTACCTAACGTGTGTGTGTGTGTGCGCTTGTGGGTGTAGGTGTATGTCTCTGTCTCTGTGGTGCTCTGCCTACACCTCTGACCTTTGACCTCTAACCCGTCCCACCAGGCCAGCCTGCGGACGCCGGAGCTCACCTGGGAAAGGGTGCGCTCACAGGTGGACCACGTTATCTGGCCCGACGGCAAGAGAGTCGTCCTGCTGGCCGAGGTACGCTGTCCGAAAACCCCTTTACTGTGCGTGCGCGTGTACCTGTCCAGGTGCTTCTGCGGTTTGTGCCTCTGCAGGTGCATTTTATTACAGAAAAGGTTCCAAATCCCAAATGAGTGTGTGTTTGAAGCCACTGTGCATTTATTTTTGGGTAAATAGTCAATTAACCTGTGGTTATAGGTGTTGCTCCAAAAAATTGCATTTCAGGAAACAAATGAATAAAAGGATATGCTATGACAGTACTGAATAAAATGGTTTATTACCCACGTTTCACAAGTATTCTATGGGGATATCCACAGTGTACCTATTATTGTACATAATAATACAGGTTGAAATTAGACAGAAATTGGCCCACTTTCACACGACATAGGTGCTTAATATAGCCTGCATTCCTGCTGGTAAATGTCAACATGCCCATTTTCCTCCCACAGGGTCGTCTGTTGAACCTGAGCTGTTCCACCGTGCCCACCTTTGTCCTTTCAATCACGGCCACGACTCAGGTGAGTTGGCCACACCCCTGCTGTGGATGCAGGTAGAAGCAGTTATTTGATTGGTCTGTGGATACTGGTGCAGGTAGAAGCAGTTATTTGATTGGTGCAGGCTTCTTTTTTCCTTTCTGTCGGTGAATGCATCTCCTAAGCGGACGGGAGACGTCCTTGAACTGAAATCGGGCTGGATTCTAATAATAAAAATGGCAGGGGAAATTGATGTGGTGGCCTTTTCAGAAATGGCCATTTTTCACTGGTACTAATGGCAGGTACTAAAACCACACAGGAATGGCTGGAATTGGAGCATTCTGTATCTGTATGTGATGCCGCATATAATGTTGCAGTTATGAGAGATGCTTTCTTTTGTTATGAGAGATCCCCTCTTTTAATAAAGCTGACATTGAATCTATTATGCATCTCTTCATTTGGACTTCCTACTACCAGCTAATTTAATACCTCAGACCGTAACCTGCTCGACCCATTCGATTATTTACTGTGATAGATGGCTCATTATATTTGTTACCATCCATTCTACCTCTACACTGGGCTGGCCAGCGGAGGATGGGCTCCCCCTCTATAGCCGGGGTTCCTCTTGAGATTTCTCCCCACTGGGGAGTTTTTACCTCACTTCCTTGCTTTTTGGGGCGTTCAGACCTGGCTTCTGCCCAATTTGTCCTTCTGTTCCTCGATAAAGCGCCTTTGCGACTGCTCTGTGTGAAAAGCGCATTACTAAATGAATTGAATTGAATTGAATTGAATGGAATCGAATCGAATCGAATCGAATCAAATCAAATCAAATCAAATCAAATCAAATCAAATCGAATCGCACAATGCAACCCCTGACCACTGAGCCGGTCCTAATCCGGGAATACATTATTCACATGATATGGCAAAAGTGGGCTGCATTGGAGACCAGTGTCCCGGTGGTTATGGGGGGATTGGGTGCATATCGGAGCAGGTGGTGTTGTCACTCTGGTGGAGTGTGTTTAAATGTAGCCTGCACTTAGCAGTGAAGGAGCTGACAAGTGCTCAGTTGAGATATGCTAAAGCGTCCACCGTAGAGCGCTGTTAAAAAGTTAGCTGGGCGCACGGCCATTTCATTTGTATTGACAGAGCCCCTGTGGGGTCATAGTGGAAAAAGAGGGGCGCAGTGTGAGTGCGCGTTGATATTGGGGAACGTTGGGTGGGCGTGCAGGGCTGTCGCTGCGATGCTAACATTCTGTTTGTGTAGGCCCTCGCCCTGATCGAGCTCTACAACGCACCTGAGGGCCGTTATAAGCAAGATGTCTACCTGCTGCCCAAGAAGATGGGTAAGATCAGAGCACACTGTCTCCACACACTTTCTTACTCTGGAAACCGAGTTTTGTCTGAAAAGTCTGGTAACAAGCAACATTCACCAGGGACCAGCTCCTCAGACACTGCACTACTTATTTAATATCTATAATGCCCCTCTAATATTTCTTTAATATCTCTTCTTTATTTGTTAAGTCGTGGTAGAAAATGAGCAGTTGCTGCATTCAGTATAAACTCGGCTTAGTTGATGACCACCATCTTGTGTCCTTTATGCAGTACTGCATGTGATGCTGTAGTGGCGGGATTTTCAGTGCTATGTTTAAAAGTAGCTTTCGATTGTTTGTTTGAACTGGATTAAGAGGAACTTTTAATGAATGGGATGTTTTATATTTTTTGTCTATTTGTGTCTGTGTATGCGTGTGCGTGTATGTGTGCTTGTATATATGTGTGCGGCTGCGTGCCTGTGCGTGTGCGTGCATGTGCGTACGTCGGCACGCGTGTATGCGTGCTGCAGATGAGTACGTGGCCAGCTTGCACCTGCCCACCTTTGATGCCCACCTGACGGAGCTGTCAGACGAGCAGGCCAAGTACCTGGGCCTGAACAAGAATGGGCCCTTCAAGCCCAACTACTACAGGTACAGAAACAGGGATGCTCCTGGTCACAGTCTAGATTAGATTAGATTAGATTAGATTAGATTAGATTAGATTAGATTAGATTAAGATACATTACATTAGAAGAGTTTTTGGAAATTTGGCTCCACACATACTGTAAAAACATTAAATACACACATACAGTACAGAATCACATTTAAGTACATTAATTCTGACATTTTTCTAAATATTCATTGAGTCATAGTTCATGAAAAAATCGTTAAACAAACAGGTGATGCTTTCAACCGACTCCACGACCAGTATGTTCGACGTGAGATCTCCACATGCGCTTTTTGCTTTTGTTTTAGTCACACATCTGCCATAGCAACCTGGTCTCTGTCCATTGTACTGCATGTAGGGTTTTCATGCTGAATTTGAAACGGGGGCAGTGAAGTACTGATCTATGGTATTTTAAATCCAGTGTGTTTTAGCCTCAAGGTAATAGGATGTTGAGAAAAGATTTACATTGACATGTGTGCATGTGGTGTACAGCTGTATGACAGAATTTCTGTTTTTTTGATTTTTGTTTTCACAGATATTAATCTGTGGGAGTGACCCACAATGCCATGCCACACTCCAGACAAAGAATTACCCTGAACTACTCTGAGGGAGTGGTGCATTTTTTAAAAATAAAATACTTCCCGATAGAAATAATAATTTTAGAAAGAAAAAAAAAAGTTAATACCCTAGAGCTGAATATTATATCTGTTTCAATTGTGATTTTGTAAATTAAGTAAATGGCCTTTGGTACATCAGTCACGTTACTGGTGTACATGCAGACAAGCTGGCGTGTACTGTCACAAAGACCAAATGTCAGTTGTCTGTTAAACTTCAGCCACGACCGCCCCTTCTGATCTCTGTCTTCATACCGATTCCTATTCGTGTAATAGCTGCTTTAATCACACAATTTATGTTATTCGCGAAGATGCTGAAATGGTGCCGAAAGGCTGTGGGGAAGGGGTCTGTGATTATGAATGATTTGCTCTACCCTTTCATTCTGCGTTTTCAGCTTCAAAATACATTCCATATTAGTAGGGGGAAGGGGGTGGGGGGAACATTATAGGGTGTTTACCTGCAAACAGCTCTTCATTAATATTTGTATTTTTCCTTTAAGAGCTTTCCTCATTGGTTTGTGGATTCTAATCTAGATTATCTAATGCAATCTCATTGGACACACATGCGGCTGCGAAAATGCTGGTCCAATGTAGGTATGTATGTAGGTAGAGCAAACCTTTTTAAAAATCTTCTTAATTCAGGGGCACAAATCTTCTGTGTATCGTGATGATTTTGCACGGTACGTTTGTGCTGAAGCAAAAATGTGTTTAGAGCCATAAAGGAAAATACTCGGTATTCAGGAGCCATCTGTCAAACAGGGATACATTTTTGCCATAAGGACTGGTCTTCTTCAGAAAAACACCAAAGGACATAGAAAAAGATTTTCAGTATGCTCCTCTTTTCAGTTGATCCAAGTCATGTTGTAACTATGACTCCATTTAAATATCTACAAGAGCCGTCTGGGTAGTGTAGCGGTATAAGCACTCGCCTACCACCACTCAATCTCCGGCGGCAGTATTTCCGGCCTGGTCAGACATTTCTACGAACACAATTGGCAGTGTTCGCGGGTGGGAAGCCGGTGAGGGTATGAATCCTGATCGTTGCATTAGCGACTCCTACTGGTTGGTCAGGGCGCCTGTTCAACAGGGAGGGGATCTGGGGGAGATAGAGTGAACCTCCGCGCGCGCTACGCTCTCCCAGTGAAACTCCTCGCTGTCAGGTGAAAAGAAGCGGCTGGCGACTCCACATGTATCAGAGGAGGCATGTGGTAGTTTACACCCTCCCCAGACCAACAGAGGATAGCGAATTGACCAGGACCGTGACACACACAGGGAATTGGTATAACGACTAAATTGGGGAGAAAATGGCAACAAAAAGAAAAATCTACCTACTGCAATTCAGGTACATTCCCACGCATCACAGTTTAAAAACTAGTGCTGTCTCTCAAACATATTTTGATGACATTACTACATAAAGTAAGTATACATATACATACAGGAATACCTCAGGTCCAAATATTCCTAGTGTGGAAGTAAAAACGTGAAAAACGCCATCATCTGGCTGTGGCTCGTGCATTGTGTCTAACTAGGCTTGAGGCTTGAGACAGCTGTGAAATATTATTTCTGTTTTCATGTATGTATGATATAGATATATAACAAAATTGATTATATAAATGAACTTATATTACTGTTTCTGATTGGAAGAACAAAATTGGAGCTGCATTTCCCCGACACCTATCCCTTGTACGTCTTCAGTCAGTATTGCTGTCTGTTCGTGATGAACCAAATTTATTTGTATTATGCTTTTTTTCTAAGTCAGGCTGGCTCATCTTTGTCTCCTTGATCATGTAGCTGATGGACACAATGGTTTTTAATGTTTCGTTTTATTTTAAAATCTTTTTTGTGCTTAATGTTCTGAGGCACCATGATGCCCTTGCTGTGCAACCAAACCTGCCTGTGGTTTTTGTCACATTATGTAAGGTCACACACAAACACGTATGTTTGTTTTGTGTATTTTTTCATATAAAATATATATATTGCCCATTTTAAGTGCACAATTGTTTTAAATGGCCGGGGAGATTCACTGACATTGCAAATTCAGCTTGTCATATGAAATTCAGCTGAATTTTATGTAATGGTTGATTAGATCACTTCTGCATGTGTGCTGGTGCCATATGATATCAATAAGGAGTTTGGTGTCCCCAACAAAATCCAATTGTGCGGTATGTTAGGCATAAATAATGTCACTTTGCCATGATATATCCTAACACATATGTGTCTGTTTGATGCATGAACATCATTATGTCCTAAATAACAGCAATATATTAACATGTTAATGTAAAGTTTTGGTTTACAGGGCTAGTTTTGGTTGAATGAAAATTGTGAGAGTGAATGACGGAGTGTTGTTTTGAGATTTTTATTTCTGTTTGGTCCCATTTTTACTTTAAGCACCAGCTGGATATCCCTTAATCCCTATTCTGTAATGAAGATGCACACAACTTCTTCTCTTTCTGCCTGTCTCTTCAGTGTGGCTGTACCAAGTATAAACTAAGGAGAAATAATTTGCTGAATTCCATGTGAAGGAAACAAGAGCTCTGTGTCCATTAGTGTGTCTGATGGACGTCAGTGTACTAGGGGTCATGTCACTTCTTGCCCGCACATTCACATGATTTTGTTGAAACCTTAGTGCTGGCTTTATTTTGTTTTTTTTGCTGGAAACTGTTTTGCACGTGTTGTGGTCAAGCAACAGCATCGCTATATATGCCTAATGTACTTATTTCCAAAAACGAATTTTATGACCCCCTGTACCCTCCACCCTCTACATTCTGTATTATTGTACCTCTGATGCATATAAGCAGCCATGCTTGCTAGACCTTTGGTGTTCAGAACCTGCCGTTTGTCATTTGATTCTCTCAAAGCCGGCTATATTCCATTATTTTCCTGCTGCTTAGAAATATCTCTGAGGAAAAAGGCCATATGGTGATTCACATTCTTCCCTCGTGCCTTGAAGTGCACTCGCTGGATGGCAATGACCAGTCTTTGAATGTGGAATAACACCGATTGGACAGTTTCACTTGTGGCTTCACTATGATGATGTGCCTGTCCACAAAAAACAAAAGTGTGGGGAGGACACAAATTCTGTTTTTAGAAATGAAATATTTAAATTGAACAAATTTTGACCTGTTTGGATCAGTGAGTATGCAGTTTTTTTTTTTTTTTTTTACCCTCCAACACCCCCCTCCCAGGATAGTGACAACTATTTTTGTCATAATTTGTCCCTGAGAGGGATTATTTAGAAACTTGAAAAAATAATAAAGAGAAGAATTAACAACACGGCATATACGTCTAAAGGAATATCAGTCAGAAATAATATACAAATATAAAAATATAGAGAGTATATAATCACAGTCTGTCAGATGTCAGTCCAGGGTGTGCACTGCTATTGCCAGGGAGAAACTGTGAACATGTTACCCTTTACGTACCTAAACAACGATCACTGTGACACATGACAAGGGATTTCCTTGTTCCATGCTTCTACCTGAGGGTTTTCATACAAGTTAGCTGAGCCTTGTGTGTGAGATAATGACTTTTATGTCAATACGTTCTTTTGAATATCTACAATATATATCATTTTAAATAATTCTTGCAGGACCGATAAAATCACACTGCACGTAGCTAAATCAAATATGAGCCATTTTGTAATTATAGCTTTTATCTTTCGCTTTTTGTTGATTGGTCACTGTTGGCTGTAATATCTGAAATAAACCTTTGTGTTTGAAATTGATGATTGTTGTTTTCTGTGAAAATGGTGTGCAAAAATTCCAAATGCAGTGAAAGTTTAAATGCCAAATCCACAGTTTTATTATTGCTTTCACTCGAGATTTGTGTAAAGGACATTGCCTCTTATGCAGGGGAACTATAAAGCCATATTAAAAATTATTCTGGAATGCATCATTTGAATATATGGAGGAACTCCATATATAGACCTACTTTTAGCATGGAAATATATATATATATATATATATATATATATATGATTTTTGTCTAATAACAATAATAGGATTCAGTCTGTTGCTTATATTCTGATAGATCCCAATAAGAACAAATTGCCAATAATTGGTATATTTTGCAACATAATTCTATACTCTATACTGTATAATTCTATATTCAATTTCTATATTCTGTTACATTTCTCAGTACAAATGACAATATACTGTTCATTTCAGGTAGAAGTGCAGATAAATTGGAGTTCTGGATTAGAACTGTTTTTCATTGTCCTAGAAATAACAAATAAAGGTAGTACTGAACGGTTATGAGTTGAGGAAGTGAATCTAATTTTCTGGACACATTGGACAATATTTTCTTTAAAACATGATCATCAAGTCACAGCAGCATTTGTGTTAGCTTTGTAAGGGGTATGTACAGTTCATATTTAGTTGTGGTGTTTCTTTTTATCTTGTTATGACATGTTCAAAAGTCTATTACCAGACTCATTTATAATTACAATTAGACAGTTTGCATTTTTTCTTACTTCAGTGTTCATATTTGTAATAATTATTTATATAGACCCAGTAGGTATTAACATTTCTGTAAATCAAATTTGTCCACGTATGATAGAAAGGTAATAGTGGTATCAACAGAGTGAAAATATATTTTCAACAGTTTTTTTAATGAATTTACAATAATCATATAAGGTATAACGTCATGGGGGAGTTGTGTTTTAAATTATAGGCCTATAAAAAATTGTTTATTGAAATATTGCATTTCATATTAGACAGGTCCTGAGAGATGTTTTTAATCGAAACCCTCTTAATTGCTATTACTATATTCCCAGCCATATATGTGTTCTGTATGATTACCTGAGATTAAACAGCAATTACACTAGGTAGAACTGTATGGTTTATGGGTAGAACTATGGAATTACGTAGCTCGTGATGTTAGCTGTTCTCGCGAGAGTGTAGGAACGTCACCGTAGGTGTAAATCAAAGATGGACGCTGGTGGTGGAGGTGGGTTGATTATCAATAATAAACAGAAAGCGATGTTACCGAACAAAAGAGGTGAATTCATCCGCAACCAAAGGAAAGACTCTGAGGTAAGCACGGAATTACACACTTTAGGATGTCCACTAGCTTGATAGAAACATCTCATACGAAAAAAATGTTAGACTACTTCAGGATTTACTAACTACTACCCTGTTTGTTAGCTAACTAGTGCTGTTTTCCTAGCTAGGTAGGCTAATGCTAACATTGATCGCACGCTTGCGTTGACTAACTAGCTTGCAAGACTGGCGCTAGAATGGTTTAATCGAAAGAGTAACATACAATGGGTAGTTTAATCTACCCAGCTGAGTTAACAAGATATTAGGACCAAATTAGCTAACATTAGTCTACCTAGCTAGTTAACGCCGGTAATGTTAGCGAATACAGTAACTACTGTCATTGACATAGCTATCCATAAATATATCGCTATGGTTGACTATTCAGTTAGTTTACGCAAACTCATCTAACTTGTTAGCTACCTTGCGAACTGTTATCTGCTTTTAGTCATAGTTATATTTTGTAGCTAGCTTTGTCGCTGTCTGTCGGGTTAGCTCAGTCAGCGGAATCATCATATGATATATTCCCAGTATGCTTACATTGCAATTGATTAACGTTAACTAACGCCTGGCAGTACCGGTAACCGTCTTATTGAACAGCGACCATTACGTATTGTGTTAAAGCGGTGTTGGTAACGTTACGTCCTTATTTGTTGAGCACTTACATTTTAATGTTCATTAGTAGTGTCTTTCGGGGCAGAAGCGCGTCGTAGTGGCATTATTTTCCCATTTGACGCATTTAAAATGAGCTGAAGATATAGCAGGTGTCCCTGTGCGAAATATGACACGGTTATCCCCACGGCACCCCACCGAACTGGGTGCATATGTCTCAGTCCTTTATCCTGACATGCGTTTTCTGCTGGTTTCTTCAGGGCTTCTCAGAGTCTCCTGATCTGGAGTTTGAATATGCGGACACAGACAAGTGGGCTGCAGAACTCTCAGGTGGGACATCGCCCCAAAATCCAAACATTTCTGAGAGCTGTTGCCATGGTGAAATGTCAAAATCCCACCGAATTGTGGGAGTTTACTTGTTTTTAATGTGCCTTACTTCTGTCTGTGGCTGTACAGGTTAATGACCATGATAGGAGCTTCAACAGCAGTCATTGTAAAATTAGGCTTGGAAGTGGACCTTTCTTCTTAGTCTGTTTTTTTTGCAGTACAAGCTCATTTCAGGTGCTCAGGGTTGTGTATGTTTTCTTCTTTAGAGCTGTACAGTTATACAGAAGGACCCGAGTTTCTGCTAAACAGGAAATGCTTCGCAGAAGACTTCAGAACTCATGGTATGTACCTGGATGCACGTCCGTATTTGCCTTTGTTGTATAGGGATACTGTCTGGACTTTCTGGGTGGTGTAGTAGGTTGTGTTCCTGGCTCCAGGAAAGGTTTTATATGGGAAGCTGAAGCTGCTGTTATAAGTACTGTTTTCTTGAATGGCATGTGATCCTTATTCTAACATTTCTTATAAATTAGATTATATTTATTTCATTAGCAATGCAATGATACTGTTTGAAGCTATTTCTTATTTTCTGTGATCTCTGAGGATGCTGGTAGCCTTAGATTTGTGTGTGTATTTGTGTCTCTATAATTTTTTCCCAAATGATAACAAGAAACTGAAAGATTAATCCTTTAAAAGCAGCCTATTTGTGGGCTTCACGATTAGGCTGTAAAATGATTTAAGATATTCTGTTCTGTGTTGACTCATTGCTTTTTTCACATGACACAACCAAAATAGTAACTCAATGACGCAAGCATTTGGGAACTGTCGGTCCCAAATTTAAGAGGTGTTCGTGTTTGCTAGCGTCTGTGTCTGTGTGTCTGTGTGTGTGTGTATGTGTGTGTACGTGCGCGTATGTTTATACTGTTGATGTGTGTGTACGTGTGCGCGTGTGCCTGTTGTTGTGTGCGTATGTTCGTGTTGGTGTGTGTGTGTGCGCGTGCACATATGTTCATGTTGATATGTATGTGTGCGCGTGCATGCGTGTGCGTATGTTCCTGTCGTTGTGTGCGTGTGTTCATGCGTGCGGTCTGTCTGCAGTCACAGATAAGAAGTGGACTGAGCTGGACGCGGCGCAGCACCGGGCTCACGCCATGCGGCTGCTGGACGGGCTGGAGGTCACCGCGCGGGAGAAGAGGCTGAAGGTGGCGCGCGCCATCCTCTATATGGCACAGGGTACGTGGCAGAGCCCTGCCCTCTTTGGGCCCCTAGAATGGCCTTTTCATTATTTACTCATTTACAAGTAATTAACCATTAGAACAATTTTGTGCCTTTGAAAGATTGTTGTTCTGGCTTCTGAATAATTAAAAAAAAAAAATACAGTTAAGGCCTGATTTACTAAGACATTAAGCATGTGCAAAACCTTTTAGCTCGCGCAAAACCGATAGCATGACCAATGATTGGTCTTGGAATTTGTTTTGCACCGGTCATTGGTTGTTACTAGTTTTGCATGTGCTAAAAGGTCTTCGTAAATCAGGCCCTTAGTTGTCTTACTGTGTGTATTTGCATGGAATTGGATTATAGTTACAAACTGCTGTCTTAAGCTGTCTGTTTCAATGTTTGACATTTAGTCTATAAAGTATGTAGCTATAGGCAGGTTTTAGTTTGTCTTGGAACCTCTCACTTATTTTGTTCATTAGGTTTCTTAATCCGTTGTATTGATCTACTCTTGTACCTGTCACGGTTCCCAGGGTACTTGGACCTGTTTTAAGTAGCTATAGCATGAAGAGAGTATAGATTGCAGTCCATGATGGATGAACTCAGCACACAAGTAGAATTGATACAGTTAGCTGCTGTACTTCTTTCACGCTGGTGACTGAAGAAGAGAATGTGCATGCTAATTGTGATGTCACAGCACTGTGAGCCTATCCCGCCTCCCCTTTCAGGTACTTTTGAGGAGTGTGGCTCGGAGGCCGAGGTACAGCACTGGATGCGGTACAACATCTTCCTGCTTCTGGAGGTGGGAACGTTCTCAGCCCTGGTGGAGCTCCTCAACATGGAGATTGAGTAAGAGACTCCGTCCCTGGCTGGAGGTGTATGTGTGGGGTGGGTGAGAGGTGGAGCCTGTCAGGCCTGATTATGCCTGTTCACATGGATCTGGCCTGTACAGGGCCTCATTCTGTGATCCATATTATTCATGGATAGACCAATAGTGCGAATGTGTATAGCGGTATAACAGAGTGTCATTTGCAGATAGTGTAATGTGAATCTGTGAATGGCATTAGAGACACAAGTGATTTTCTTGAGCAATGTCTGTGTCTTAATGCTGTTGAGTATGTTGTGGTGTTTTTACCAAATGTGGCATGGATTATGAGACTGAGCAGGGGGGTTGCTAGACCTGAGAGGCGTTCTTCAGTTTATTATGAAGTGTTGGTGTCTCTTCTATCGTGGTTGAAGACCTGCTGTGCTTGAACAAGCTGGTGTGCTCCTGTCTGTGACAGGCGGAGATGTGTTTCCTGAGCACGCTGCCACTTACAAAATGCCAAATGTTAACTTGTAGCTCAATGTTGATCTCATCAATGCATTCATTTGAAGTTCTGGGCTTGGCTTTGCCTGGTCAGAAGCAGATGCTTGATTATTAATTTCAGAGGTACGAGCATTCAATGTAGAGTGTGCCCCCTGATGACTTGTGCTATATTTTGTTCAGCATGAAATTATGGGCAGTTTGTCACTTTTTCATTTTCATAACAAATACATTTTATTTTATATTATATTTTGCACTTCTTTTTTTCTGCTGTACTGAAAATGTACCAAACTGTGAATTCAAAACCGAGGTACATACCGAACTAAAATTTTTGTGTACCCGTTACACCCCTACTGTCCTGGCATCACGGTGTTCATCAGAGTGCTTACCCAGCGACCAGCGTAATGAGTGTCTATCACTCGCTTCTCTTTCTCCGTCTCTTACCGCCATTCCCTGCTTTCTCTCTCTTCCTCACAGTAACAGTGCCGCATGCAGCAGCGCGGTCCGAAAGCCCGCCATCTCCCTGGCTGACAGCACAGACCTCAGGTAAGACCGCCATCACGCCACAGTGCTAAAGACCACCATCACACGACAGCGCTATAGACTTCCATCACACGACAGCGCTATAGACCATCACGCCACAAAGCTATAGACCGCCATCACACGACAGCGCTAAAGACCGCCATCACGGCACAAAGCTATAGAACGCCATCACATGACAGCGCTATAGAACGCCATCACATGACAGCACTATAGACCGCCATCACACGATAGCGCTATAGACCGCCATCACACGACAGCGCTATAGACCGCCATCACGCCACAGCGCTAAAGACTGCCATCACGCCACAAAGCTATAGACCGCCATCACGCCACAGTGCTATAGACCGCCTTCATGCCACAGTGCTAAAGACCGCCATCACGCCACAGCGCTAAAGACCGCCACACCGCTATAGACCACCATCACACGACAGCGCTATAGACCACCATCACGCCACAACGCTAAAGATCGCCACACCGCTAAAGACCGCCATCACAACACACCGCTAAAGACCACCATCACGCCACAACACTAAAGAATCCCCAGTGTCATTTAGATTCACAAGAGAACATGGCGTCGACCACTTTGTGTTATCTGAGCTATATTTAGTGCTCAGTGGTACTGCAACCTGCCGTTTCAAGGTTGCTTGCAAAGCTAGGCCACACTTGCATGGACCTTGACCCATTTAGCTTATGCTAACTCTGGTACAGTACATCAAAAAGCAATGCATTTTATTCATTGGAAAATCAAGCGAGGAGCTGTATGGGAAATGGCATTCATTGTTCTGTGGAACTCCAATAGGGTGATTTAGAACCCGCTCATTAAAGGGTTGAGCAGTTCAGGTGAATTCCCCCCCCCCCCCCGAGCCCACCCAGGCGCTGCCTATGAAAGCCCTGCTCACAGGCGCTGATGTCACCGGCTGCAGTGGCTGCACATGACGTTAGTCGTGCAGGAATGGAAACGGACGGATTTGACTAACCAAATCAGCGTGGCATGCGGGCGAAGCAGTGATTCAAATGAACCGCTTTGCTTTTGATATGTTGGATGCACAACATGGTGGCATTTCCATTTCATGCATTTTATGCAGTCAGATCTACTCTTGACACAGGAGAGGCACAGAAACCACACACTGTTCTTTACCTGCTGGGGCATTCGGTTATATCCTGGAGGCAAGATCAGATAATAAGCTCTGCAGACGTGCCTGTGTGCCACAGATTTCCCATGAGCCTCTGTTAGTGGTAGTATTAATGGATGTTTGTGGGACAGGGTGCTGCTCAACATCATGTACCTGATGGTGGAGGCCATCCAGCAGGACGACCCCGCCGACACCGTGGAGTGGAGGGCCGCTCGGGAGACCTTCAAGACCGAGCTGGGTATGTGGAGTATTTAGCATTCATCCATCCATCCATCCATCCATCCATCCATCCATCCATCCGTGCATGATTATATGTTGAACTGTTGGTGTGTTTTTGTCGGCAGTGCTAAAGCTGTTGGTTACTCACTCAGGGTCTCCTCTCTACAACAACGAGCCCATATCCGTCATGCTCTTCGGCATGGTGACCAAGTTCTGCAGTGGCCACGCCCCCCACTTCCCCATGAAGAAGGTGCTGCTGCTGCTGTGGAAGACCATACTGGTGAGAGGAGCGTGGCCTGACGTCACCGCACGCTAGCGTGGCTAACATTACCGCACACTATAGCGTGGCGGGAGCTGCCACGTGATCACGCACATTCACTCCCAACTCACTGCGAGGCTGAGCTCTCGCTTTGTGCGATCAGCAGCAGTCATATTCCGTTAAATTCAAACTTTATTTGTAAAGTACCTCTTCATACAGAGACACTGTCACAGGCGTGAAAAAAGCGAGCTGGTGAGGTAAGCAAAATGCGTTTTGAGGGTGCCCATCCTCCGCTGGTCGGTGTAACAGTTACCATAGAATGAATGGTAACAGACCGGGCCCCCCCCATTTTTCCTGCAGTTCACGCTGGGTGGGTTTGAGCAGCTGCAGAACATCAAGGTGCAGAAGCGGGAGGAGCTGGGGCTGCCCCCCCTGCCGGAGGACAGCATCCGGGTGATCCGCAGCATGAGGGCGGCCTCGCCCCCCGCCTCCGCCTCCGACCTCATCGAGCAGCAGCAGAAACGCGCGCGCCGTGAGCACAAGGTACCCCCCCCCGCCCAGCGCAGGACCCCCGTCCCAGCCGGGGACAGGGTGGCCTGTCACCCTCACAGTCCCTGAGCCCGAAGCAGGGAAATTTAGACTTTACACTGGCATGTGTATCAGTTTGGGTATTTCACATTTAATGCTGATACTTCTCATAAAACAGGAAGAATAAGTACAGCTAGTGTTCATGCATGCAGGCTAATCATGCTAATCCCTTAATTTACAGAGAGCAGCGGCACCTAGGGAGCTGCAGTGCTATTTTCCCATGCTTGTTTTTTAATTGCTTGTGCCCATCTTTGAAATGTTTTAATGATGTTTCACATTTGGTGGCTCTTGTCACATGTGGTTCTAGCAAATACAGTTAAAAAAACAGTTAGTCTTCGGTTAGTCGGATAAATGCCATAGGCAGGCTTAACAGGTCAGGAAACGCTGGTCAAATTAAAGTCTTTGCGTTTTAAAGAACCGAAGAATACAAGCAAAACCCTAAAAATGAAATCCAGCCAAATGTGGTTTCCGCAGTTTGAACTGTTCCTAGCAGGTGTAGTTTGAGGTGCTGGGTTTGAGCCGGGCTGTGGGGCTCCAGGCTGTGGATAAAGCCTCCTCCACAGGCTGCCTCCTCCATTGCCCTCCTCCCCCTTTCCCACAGGCCCTGATTAAACAGGACAACCTGGACGCCTTCAACGAGAAGGACCCCTACAAGACGGACGACCCCCGCGAGGACGAGGACGACAACGACGACAACGACAACAGCCTGGAGCCCGAGACCTTCCCCCTGGAGCGGGACGAGGTCATGCCCCCGCCCATCCCGCACCCGCCGTCCGAGAGGGTGTCCTTCCCCAAAGGCCTGCCCTGGGCCCCCAAAGTCAGGTAGGGGGAGAGTGACGCACCCGTCATGGGCCATGCAGCTACCACAGGCTGAAGGTTCTATTTCCCCACTGTGCTACTGCATCTGCAGCAGCCCTGTGCTCCTTTTAGAGATTAGCTTTTCTCTATGCAAGCTAGCAACTATATACTTTTAATAATGTCAACTTAGCAGGATGTTTAGGTTTTTAGCTCCTTATTTGGCTGATCAAGGTTAAATTTGTGCTTTGTGGTGTAAAATTCCTTTATTCATAACATTTCTCTTATTTTGTTTTTTTAAATAATGGTGTTATAATAATTATTTAAATAATAATTTTTTCTTTTCTTTTTTTGCCACAGGGAGAAAGACATAGAAAATTTCCTGGAATCGAGCAGAAGCAAATTTATTGGTTATACGCTGGGAAAGTAAGTTTCCCTGTCTGGGGTTGTTGATTGTTGAGTGTGTTTGGCAGTGGTGGTGGCGGGTGGGGGGGGATTTAACTCATGATCTATACCCAGGCGTGTATCTGGCGGTTGTGGGGGGATTTACCTCATGATTTATACCCAAGAGTATGTCCTTACCTCATGGACTATGTGCGCAAATGCATCTGGAAAAAGTGTTTCCTGACACAGTAAATAGGGAGCCTGTCACATTGGTTGCCAAGAAATTAAAATTGTCATGCATGTATGGTTGTCTAATATATGTGTATGGTTTGAAATGAGGAACAATTTTATGTGTCCGTATATAAAGTATATAAACACTAATATACATGTATATAAACTGTTGTTTGTGTTGATGGTGCAGATTTGTGTGGAGCACATTGTTTCATTTGTAGAGCAATGGCCTACTTTTAACTGCCAGTTTCTGGATTGCAGTGACACAGATACGGTTGTGGGCTTGCCCAGGCCAATCCACGAAAGCATCAAAACCTTGAAACAGGTACCGGAACACACATCCACGTCTGGCACGCTCACACTAAAACGCAGGAGAAGTTTGAAAACAGTGTGCCTTGGTTCAGTTTATTTCAGTTGTATGCCTGGTAATGTCTTTATCACGCACACTGTTTGCTCTAGTCTGAGAATGTATTCCTGTGTGGTTTTAGCACAAGTACGTGTCCATAGCGGAAATTCAGATTGCGAGGGAGGAGGAGTTTCAGAAGACTCCACTGTCAGGGGTGAGTCAAACCGAAAGCATCCAGTCTCATCCAGATGCCTCAGGGAGTCACATTCCAGGGATCTGTTCACACATGCAAATACGTCCCAATAAGGTGTGTGTGTGTGTGTGTGTGTGCGCGTGCGCGTGCGCGTGCGTGCATGTGTATGCGCGCGTGTGTGTATGTGTGTGTGTGCATGTGTGTGTGGCTGTGTGTGTGGCTGTGCGGCTGTGTGGCTATTAACAGGGTGAAGAGGAAGTGGAGATGAGCTCCACTGAGCTGCTTTACCAGGGTATCCTTCCCAGCCTGCCTCAGTACATGGTGAGTTCCTGCCTCCCCTCACACTGAGACCAGTGCTGCACCGGTCTAAACAGCATCGCAATCCTGGCAGCAGGGGACTGTGGTCTCACAGTATTCCAAATGAACGGCAGTTAAATTCAGGGTTTTTATCAGTTGCTTTCATGAAGTCAACATTCCTTTCAAAACTGGCGGTTATACAAACTTTGATGTTTGAGTATTTAGGTAATGAGTCTTCTACCACACCCGTTAACTGTTGTTTAATGGAAAATTTGGCCACGTCACATCGAATAATCAGTTTGCTTAATCTGATTATTGTTAAATCGGTATTTGGTGCCAATGAAACAAAAAAATAGGAATGAAACTCAAACATTAGTTGAGGTGATAATGAGAGCGCTGCATAAAATAACCGATAATTAACATATGTTTTTCTTGTACCATGGAAGTCAAAGAATATTTAAATATGAAACTGCTCCAAATAATCATCCCACCTCCTCGTCCCTGGCTGCCCCAGATCGCCCTGCTGAAGATCCTACTGGCGGCAGCCCCCACCTCCAAGGCCAAGACGGACTCCATCAACATCCTGGCCGACGTGCTGCCTGAGGAGATGCCGTGAGTCCTGGGCTCGTCCCTGGGTGGGGTGGTGGGGTATGCGAAATGGGCCAGCCCCGCCTGGCTGACTTCCTGTCTGTCTCGCTGGCTCGTCCTCTCCAGGACCACCGTGCTGCAGAGCATGAAGCTGGGCGTGGACGTGAACCGCCACAAGGAGATCATCGTCAAGGCCATCTCCGCCATCCTGCTGCTTCTCCTCAAGCACTTCAAACTCAACCACATCTACCAGGTACCGCTCTGAAGGGACACACACACATCAATAATAACAGGCCAGCCCCCAGTGTCCTGTACTGTCCACCTATGGAGAGAAGTGTTTGAGTATTCAAAATTCCCTTACGTTATTTTCCGATCCCGCCCCTCAGTTTGAGTACATGGCCCAGCACCTGGTCTTTGCCAACTGCATCCCCCTGATTCTCAAGTTCTTCAACCAGAACATCATGTCCTACATCACTGCCAAGAACAGGTGAGCGTCCCGCCCAATCAGCATCCCTGTTCGGGGAAACCCTGTAGCTTTTTTATGCTTCCCTTGTTAGGACTGTGGTCTGTACTGATTGGCTGTGTGCTCATCTGTGTCCCTGCAGTATCTCTGTGCTGGACTTCCCTTACTGTGTGGTGCACGAGCTCCCAGAACTGACTGCTGAGAGTCTGGTAAGACGCAGGGACAGAGACAGCACTCTGAATGGCCCCTGGTATGTTTTCCAGTTAGAGCCGAGTTGTCAAATCAAGAGAGTCCAATTCCGTCCTTTCAGTTGGCAGCCTGTTTAGGCCTTGCTGTGTGGGCTCCGTAGCTAGTCAGTGATTTAATCACTTAAGCATGGAAATTACTATCAAAAAATCTGGCGCCCCTCTATATATAAAATTGAGTTAAACGCTTAAATATTACTTACTCAATTTTGTTTTTAGTTTTCCTAGGAATTTTAACTGTGGAGTCATGTTGTTAATATTGGGGGTCAACGTTGTGCCATGACCTGTGCTGCAGGACTTCAATTTGAGCGTGTGTTGTAGAGAGACCACTCCGCTGAACATAGTTAACGATGAAACAGTTCAGGGCTCCGTTTCGATTGGAGCAGAGAGGAGGGGAACGCTTGAACGAGGTGCAGAATGAGATTTTGTGTGTGCGGCTGGACAGGAGGCTGGCGATAACAACCAGTTCTGCTGGCGGAACCTGTTCTCCTGCATCAACCTGCTGAGGATCCTCAACAAGCTCACCAAGTGGAAGCACTCCAGGACCATGGTGAGAGAACACTGCCTCCTGTGGTCGACTGCTTTCACAGTTTCCTGCCTGTGTGCTTCTGTTGTCTTTGGCATACCTTGTCAAGTCTCGTCTACCAGATCTTGTTTGCCCCTGTACACCTCTCTCTTTCTTTCCTGATCTTGTCGGGCCTGTGTTCATGCTAATTCTCATAAGCTCGTTATACTTCTCTATTTTCATTTATTGGGGGGAACTCATCTGTATGCCACTTCCTGTCAGGGTTCAGAGTTCTGGTTATTGGAAGTGTATTGGAAGTGCTTTTCAAATCCACTTGCCCTGCAACTGTCCCAAATGTATTTGAAAACATTTGGGACAGTTGCTCCTGTGTCTCTCCTTCTTCTACATTTTTACGCAATTAGAAAATGTTCTTATCCAGAGTGAGTTAGGGAGCTTACATTCTTTTACATACAGTCCATTTATACAGCTGGATATTTACTGCAGTAATTCAGGTTATGTATCTTGCTCATGGTTACAATGGCAGTGTCCTACCAGTTCCCTAACCGCTGTGCTACCCTGCCGTGCTTCTCAGATGCTGGTGGTGTTCAAGTCTGCTCCCATCCTGAAGAGGGCGCTGAAGGTCAAGCAGGCCATGATGCAGCTCTACGTGCTGAAGCTGCTCAAGGTGCAGACCAAGTACCTGGGCCGGCAGTGGAGGAAGAGCAACATGAAGACCATGTCCGCCATCTACCAGAAGGTCCGCCATCGCCTCAACGACGACTGGGCCTACGGCAACGGTGAGTCACCGCCCGCGGTTGGCAGGGTTACCGCGTAACTGGGGCTATCGCTAACACTGATCAACCACCCAGAGCTGTACGAAGGCCTCATCAACGGATCATGTCAACCTCGGGCCTGAATTATCAAAGTCACACAGTAATCAGTCAGTTATCAGTCCAGTAAGTATAAAAATCAATCAAACATTGCTCAGCCATAGCTGTTACGCTAGGTCAGGTTGATGGGTGCTTGTGAACCACCAAGTGTGGTTGTTTATAAGCTCAGTCGGGTTCAGAAGCAATGAAATTCTGTTAGTTCACTTTAGAGCAGAAGTTCAGTGTGGTGGGAAAGCTTGTTTTCTTTCATGAATTATACAAATTCTCAGACAGCTATGCTGTTTATGGATCAACGGGCTGTTCTATTCCTTCTAGACCTGCAGGAAGGCCTGATCATGTGTGGTTCTATCGATACTGCTGTAGGAGGAACTATTTTTGCACCCTTGCTCATTTGGCCCTTGAACATGCCACAGCACGTTTAACTGTAAAGACGTAACCCTGGCTTTCTCAAGTCTGACTAATTAAGTTTTCCTTTCATCTGAAACCACCCTTCTGTATACTATGATGATTGCTTTGTTTCATGTTCTACCCTATCCTAAATTCCTTCAAAGGCCAAAGTGTGGACTTATACAATGATGTGTGGACATATTCATGTATAGAATGAGGTTGTGAAGGGAGTCATGAAGGGTGTGTGTGTGTGTGTGTGTGTGTGTGTGTGCGCGTTGCTGAGGCGTCACCATGGTAACAGCCGTGTTCCCCGGCAGCAGACCTGGACGCCCGCCCCTGGGACTTCCAGGCGGAGGAGTGCGCCCTGCGGGCCAACATCGAGCGCTTCAACAGCCGCCGCTACGACAAGAGCCAGGGCAACCCCGACTTCCTGCCCGTGGACAACTGCCTCCAGAGCGTCCTGGGCCAGCGGGTGGAGCTGCCGGAGGACTTCCAGATGAACTACGACCTCTGGCTGGAGCGCGAGGTCTTCTCCAAGCCCATATCCTGGGAGGAACTGCTGCAGTGAGGGGAGGGCAGAGCTGCCCCGAACCTGCCCCAAACCCCGCGGCCTTCACCGAACTTCGCCCGCCCATCGGTGGACCGGCTTCCCAGCAACCCCCACACACGCACACAGTAACCGACAGGTGGACACGGGCCGTAGCCGACTTAGCCGCTGGCTGTGTCGCTTCGTTCTGGCGCGTCTGTGAATCGGGGTCTGACCAGAGCTGTGTCTTGCCGAGCATTATTCTCACCCATCTGCACACACACCATCCGGCCATCCTAGCGTCCTCCTCAAAGCATTTTTCCCCATTTATATGAATTAGCTCTCCTCCTTAGCCCTGCGCTATTAAATCTCTACCTCTCCTCAAACCCCTCCCCCCTCAACTGTGTGGACCAGTACCTTTACTACTCCGGCTTGCCTGGGCACCCGTGGTCCTCGCACCCTGTACCCAGCGCACGGCCAAACCGACCAACACTACAACAGACCATTACCCATTCTCTCCAAGGGACCGCTTGGAAAGTGCGAAGCCGTGGCTGTTTCTGCCTGTGCGTGCGTACGTCCAGATAATTTCGGTTTACCCTCCGGGTTGAACGCGCGTTACTAATCGTATTTTTACCGTTTCCTCTCGCCATTGTCCTGCTTCCCTTTCCTTCTCAGTGCTGGTTCACCCGTGCCAGGCTTGGCCTTAAAGGTGAAGGGAGCTGGATCCTGGGAAAGTGAACCGTGAACGCACACATAAGAGACGGGACCGTTGGGCGTTGACCAGTCATCTGTAGATCCCAGACAGTTGCTTAAACTCTGATGCCATTAATGGTGCCTCGGCATGTATTGGTTTTGAAGAGCAGGCGTTCTGATCGAAAAGCCAGGCGGTGCATCTCAATCTTCCACTGGCATCCCCGCGCAAAGAAAATGCTTCTTTTCTGGGTTACTCAAAATGTCACTCGCAAAGGTTAATGCCATTAGCCTCTTTAGCAGTTAGTGCTTCGTCATAGCCCACATTTTGGAGAAGAATCGACAAGCATTACACATCACTTGACATCATCAGACGCATTATTAGACAGCACATGAAAGTCATGGTAAGTTATGATGGAGTGAACGGATCTGCTCATTTGGCCAGGATGTTCTGGAGTCCGGGTGTACGAGGTGGCTGCTTGCTAACAGCTGCGTCCAACAGGCAGAGTTTTTAACTCTGCATCAGGGATCTCCGACCGTGTTTGCCTTGGAGCGGATTTCCAGCCCGCGTGACCTGTGACGTTCCAGGAGAAGCACCTGTCCAAAACATCAGGTGGTATACAACGGTTTATTTCGCACGCCACTGCGGTCTGTTTGAGCCGAGCTCAGTATGAGTTCGCTTTACCTTCTAAATATTCGTTTTAGTTAATACGACAGTTCTGTGACAATGGTATGACGTATTCATTATTAATTAACAGCTTCTCCGTTGTTCTTTTAGGGCTTAGGGGTCGTGTGGTGATTTGAGCAACCTGGTGTGGTAATTTAGATTAGTAGCCCAGTGTGGTCTTTAATGGCACGGTAGCGTCGCTCTCTCTGGTACAGGGAACTCGTGTGAAGCGGTCGGGGGTTACGTCAAGAATAACTGCGCATCAGCAGCAACACAGGCGCGTTTCGGCTGTTGCGGTCACACAATGACCACATCTGCTATCGGCCCCTGGCTCCTGTGGACCGTGGTCATGTGACGTCGTCAGGCTGATAGAATTGCAGAGGTTTCTTTCGCACGGCTTCCCTGTCATCTGTAATGTTTAGCATTTCATGCTTTCGCTTTCAAAGGGAGAACCTCCTTCAAATGAAACGTTGCTCTGGGGCAGGGCGGAGAGAGAGAGAACCTACCGTTTCAAAATGCGTGTAAACGCAAGCGTCTTATTTATCATGGCTTACGTCAATCTATTGTTCATTGTTTCACATTATATATATATATATATATATATATATATATATGAACACCTTATTATAATAAACATTTTTTCTTGAATGTTTGTTTCTTGAATGGTGTCTCTGTGTTGGTAACATTGTGTGATTCAGCTCTGTTTCTAGAAAGGAGTATTTTTGCAATATTGCAGTCTCGCCTTGAACCTCAGTGGTCCTCCAGCCATTATTATATCCCTGTGTTCTCCTTTCACACTGAAGAAGTAATGAATTTAAAAAAACTCATGGCTGGTTATTGAAGCCACCGGTTTGATGTTAAATTTGAGAGATGGCTGAGTTTCCTGCCAGAAACCAAACCATAGAAACACAGGGTACAGAAGGCAAGCACATGCAAAGTCAAATCAAATTTTATTTGTATAGCGTATTTTACAGCAGTTGTCACAATATGCTTTACAGACCTGGTCTAGACCCCCACAGAAGCAAGCCTAAGGCAACAGTGGTGAGGAAAGACCCCCTGTGGCAGATGGGAAGAAGTAACGACTAAACCTCATTGGGTTGAAAATTAAAACTTATGATAGTTTCTTCTGTCCAGGTTCACACTAAATTTTTGCTGGGCAGTAGAAAAACATTTTACTTTTCAACCTAATTAGGCATTTTTGTAGGAGTTGAAGATTCAGCCAGCCCTTATTGCATAGAAGATAACAAGTAATGTTGAATAGCATAGAAAACATAATTTCAAAACCTGTGAAATACAAGATGGTAATAATGATGTGGATAAAAACGTTAGCCCGTCTGTAGCACACTCGCTTCAATGCCAAGCCTCGTCAGTACGGCCATGGCAAGCAAGCTCTTTAGGTAGAGCGTGATGGACTTTCACCCTACTTACAGCCCTAACAAAAACCTGCCCCCGCACCTTTGTCAGTTAAGATTAAACACTTGTGGTCTAAATTGTTTCACGGACCAGAACCAGGAAACGTGCAGCATCGCAGAGGTTACACAGATCACGGCTTGCAGCGTAACTAACGTATGCTTATGGATGCTGATTAGGAGACCTGTTGAACATTTGTAGAGTGTTCAGCACAGAATGTTGAAAATGTTTTAAGATCATTATTTATGGCTGCTAAAGTTGGCTTTGCAAAGCTTTATGGTTGCTAAAGTTAGCTTTCCAGAGTGATCAATGATAGATATTCCAAGATCCAGTGATAAAATGGTGCAGTGTGTGACAGAACAGCCCTTCCTTCCCTGGCTAAGACAGTAAAGCTTCATAACAATTCCTCCCATTTTTGAATACCTGGCCTCAGTCCAATGCCACTCCTTCTGTGAACAGAACGAGGAAACCGGTTTGCTTCCTTCCACCCTGTTTCAGAATAAATGAAACTGAACTACACAGAAACCAAATAAAAACTGCCTGCCGTTCTCCTGGTGTGTGGATAAAATGACTGACTCTAGCATCCCTGTGGAGCAGGATGAGTTAAGCTGTCCAGTCTGTCTGGATTTGTTTAATAATCCGGTGACTGTTCCCTGTGGACATAGTTTCTGCATGAATTGCATTAGACGTTGCTGGGATAGGGAGGATGGTACAGGAATCTATCACTGCCCCCAGTGCCAACAGACTTTCCAGTCCAGACCTGTTCTGGGCAAGAACATAGTGCTGGCCAACTTGGTGGAGGAAAAAAACCAGTGCGGACCTGGACCTGGACCTGGACCAGGACTCGGACCTGGAACCGGACTCGGACTTGGACCTGGAACTGAATTCGGACTCGGACTTGAACCTGTCTGGTGCGACGTGTGCCCCAAGGGAATGCAGCTAGCCGTGAAATCCTGCCTGCAGTGCCTGGCGTCCTACTGCAAAGCTCACCTGGATCCACATAACGAATCCCCAGCACTAAAAAAGCACCAGCTGACCGAAAGCACGACACACCTGCAGGATTTGGTCTGTGCTGTCCACAGAGAACCGCTGAAGGTTTACTGCCGCACCGACCAACGATGCGTCTGTCTCCTGTGCACGATGGACCAGCACAAACATCACGACACAGTCTCTGCTGTGGCCGAATGCGCTGAGAGGCAGGTTAGGACCTGTGGCATCTTACTAGCTGTAATATTGAGAGAGTGGGTGCTAACTGCATTTATAAGGATATTGTTCCTGTTCTTTTGGGGAATTCGAGTATGTTTATTAGTTTATGCTATTTTGGTATCAAATATGCTTTTTTTAAGTTACATTATCCTATGCCAAATCTCATTTGTCAAACTTTTTTTAATGTCCTCAGTGGATATGCTATATTAATGCATTTAAACTTGTTTTGCAAATTTTGGTGATATTCTTTTTAACTTTATATTATTCAGTAAACCACTGATGTGTTGCTGAACGATAGTTACATTACATTACATTACAGGCATTTGGCAGACGCTCTTATCCAGAGTGACGTACAACAAAGTGTATAACCATAACCAGGAACAAGTGTGACGAAACCCCTAGAGAGAAGTGCAGGGAATAACCGCATAGTTCAACTTAGACCCTGAAGGTTAAACTGATTAACACTAACAACGAGAACGGCAACAACGCAGTCTATGGAAAAAATACAAGCAGTAGTTAAGACAGTTAATGCACCTAAGTCACCTACGAAACAGCTGCCTAGTTACAACCCTAAGCTTTTACAGGGGGGTAGGGAGGGATGGGGAGAGGTGCAGCCTGAAGAGGTGAGTCTTCAGTCGTCGTTTGAAATGGGTCAGTGTCTCAGCTGTTCTGACCTCCACAGGGAGGTCATTCCACCATCGTGGGGCCAGAACAGACAGGAGACGTGTTCTGGAAACTGGTTCTGGTTACTTTTACACAATTACTGTATGTTGTTTGTCTGTGCATGTTTTTATGTGGAAAAAGCAGCACAGGAAGTTGATACATTTAGATTACATTTTTATCCATCTGTAGTGAATGTAACTTAAATATCCAACAGATTTGCCTGCATTAGATCATTTTGGTTATTGATCAATTACTGGGGTTGGATTTTTAAATTGGGGAGTCATGTTAAATCAATTCACTTGTTGTGTTTATTTCCTCAGAAATCAGCACAGACAAATTTCCAGAAATGGATCCAGGAGAGAGAGAAGAAGCTGCTGGATACTAGACAGGCAGAGCATTTGCTCACAGTGAGTTCTGACCACTGATAAAAGCTTAATGCCCTATATCTTATCAGAGACCAACCTAAGCCTTCCTCCTGTGAACCAGAGATCGCCGCTTGTTAGACATTGCATTACGTGCATTTAGCAGACACTCTTATTCAAAGAGACTTGCACAAATTTTTTTTTTTTTTTTACATTGCATTTACATTGCATCCATTTATACAGCTGTATACGTATATACTGAAGCCATGCAGCTTAAGTACCTTGCTCAAGTGTACTACCTATGAATCGAACCTGTGACCTTTGCAAGACCAGCTCCTTATCCATTACACTGCCGCATATTAAGGTATGGTATAGTGACGATATTCTTCCTTGTTCCACGTGTCCCTTAAACAGCACGCTGCTCGGACAGCAGTAGAGGAGAGTGAGAGGCTCTTTGCTGATATCATCCACTCCATTGAAGGACAGCGCTCAAGGGTAAAGGAGCTGATCCTGTGTGAACAGAGGGATGCACTGGTCCCTGTCAAAAGCCTGCAGGAGAGACTGGAGCAGGAGATCACTCAGCTGAGAGGGAGGGATGCTGAGCTTCAGAAACTAGTACAAATGGAGGACCCCATCTGTTTTCTCCAGGTAAAATGACTGCTTTTTGGAAATTGTGCTGCCTTTCACACGGACCTCTACAACATGGACCCTACCCTCTCCTACCACCCCCTATGCTGAAGTCCTATTTTGGCAATCGCAAACATTTAGTTCAGACTTGATCTCTTTTTGTGTCTCTTCAGCGCTGGGGGTTTCTCTCTACCGATCCTGGGCCCTGTATTGTACCAGGAGTCACTGCAGTTCCAAACCTCTCCTTCCAGTTTGTAAGCAAAGCTGTTTCTGAGCTGAGAGACCAACTGGAGACCGTCTGCCAGGATAAATTTGACAAGTTATCAGAAAAAGGTTAGAAGAGAAAACTTCTAAAGAGCTGGTGTATATTATAACAAGGGTATAAAAATGGGAGATAGAACTCGGAGGTTCTTTTTTATTGCAGGAACCTTACCGTTAAAAGAATACATTTTAAAATTTGAGTGCAAATATAGCTTCAACAGCAAAATAGAAATGTAGCTATTTCTGCAAAGCAACATTTTTATTTTAGCCAATACGCATGTTTTTGTTAAGCTGACGTGAATTCAGGAGACCCTCCCCCCCCCCCCCCCCAACGTCTGCCAGTACGCTTTTCAATTCTGCATGTTGATGTTGTGAACTACAGAGACAATTCAGTTGGTTTGACTGAAAGGGGAAAAGTCCCTGCTAGTCTGAACTTGCTGCTTTCCTTAGATTTGTATTATTGACCCCTCAAAACAGAAATCCAGAGTACAGTTTCTTCTGAGTGTTTTACTTCTTTCTTCTGTGTTCCAGTCTCCAGAGTGAATAAAGTGTCTGCTCCTCCATCTCGAAAGCACAGGACCAGAGCAGAGTCACCATGTAAGTACTGTTAGCCTGAGCTAGAAACCGATACAGAGGTAGCATGCTCAGATTTTGTCCACACACAGCATCGAGTGGTTGTCTTTGCAGAGTGCTTGTATTTTGTAGGGAGGTCAAATGATATGCCTGCAATGTAATCACAATGGACGTAAATATATTAGAATAGATAAAGCTATTCAATTGGTTCAACAGTACACTGACAGTTTAACGATATTACTTTTATTACTTTAGAAGTCAGAAATTATTATTTGTTTATGAGCATTTGTGTCTGCACTTAATGCTTCACCAAAATCAGTGGGGTCATTATAAAAATCTAACCACACTGAAGGCATTATTACACCTTTTATCATAAGAAAAACTCACTATGAAATGTTTTAGATGTTAATTGGTTCTTATGTACTCACATTTGTATAGTTTGGTGTCCTAAAGATGTTACAGCTGCTAGTGTCCTGATGGACTTCTACAACTATTTCTGATGCAAGATGGCACCAAAAAAACCTGCACTCACTCTTTTATTCAAAATAACCCCAGAAGGGCTTTGTATTGGTGAAATGAAATGCTACAAAAATTGTCTTGACATCATTACATTACATTACAGGCATTTAGCAAACGCTGTTATCCAGAGAGACTTACACAACGTTTTACACACCATCCCGATTGTTCAATTCTAAAGTTATGATGTGAAATAGGGCCATGTTTTCTGACTTGGCTAGGCAACTAAACCTAATACGAACAACATTTATATCTTCACCAAGATCTTGTCTACAGTAATGTATAAAGTATTTTAGTTTAATAAATGGCTGTTTTTTATTATGGTGAAAAGGAGACGTGCATCGCCTTCTGGGTTGCGATTCCCTAGCAGCTAGAATACTATTCCACAGCTAGATAACCTGCTGCCAGTGTACATGTTTTTTGGTGGCTGTCACCAGACCCTAGACATAACGATTGTTGTTATTTCATGACATTTTTTGCATCTAGGAATCTGCTCTGCATTTCAAGTTTAGTTTCTTCATGACTCTGCCACACTCCAATGCCAATCAAAATATTAAAAACAGTGGAAAACAAGAAAAAAAAGTGTTTTAAAAAAGTGCCTTGTTGCCTTTCATTTGAGTTCAGCTGGTTGGATTTGTTGTGTCTGTTCCTACAGCGACTTCCACAAGCAGAACAGAACTGCGGAAACTCAGATCTGGGGAGACAGGAAATGGTTGTGGGCCCCGTGGTGAGTCATGTTCACTCTTTCAGTAATAAGATGTTTTGTGACACTGTAGTGGCTGCTCAGTTTCCGACTATGTATAAATATATATATATGAAATATATAAAAATGTGAATAAAAATCTGGTAAAAACAATAAACAGAGACAAATATATTCTTGCAAAAAAAAATGCTGTTAGTTCAGTAGATCGATTTGACAATAACTATAGTAAATCGCATTGATCGCAGTATACAGTGTAGTTCCAGTGCAAAAATAAGAACCCTTTGTAGGCTACGTGAAACACCACCTCCCCGTCTATACACTCATCAATACCCTCAAATTCAGAATGTCTAAATTTTGAAGTAAGGAAATCTAATTATTTGAGATCCTGAAGTTGTTTTGTATCACGTCTTTTTTAAACTTTTGCTGTATTGTTAAGTGTTTTGCATTTGCATATGCCGCAAGTCTCTTCACTCACTGTGTCTCCATTTCTGCAGCGACTAAAGTGCAAATTCTGGAAAGTCCTGAATCATTGCCAGAGCCTAGGACCAGAGAAGAGTTCTTAAAATGTGAGTCACTTTACTTTCAAAGTGTACACTAACTGCTGACTGTGGCCAGTAGCTCCACAGGGCGATGTGCAAATGGCGATTGCGTCGCCCAGGGTATGGGAGGGTTCAGTCCGTTATTAGTCCAAGTTTCATTGCTATCTGGCGACCTCCACCGGTCTAGCAGGCACCTGTGTACTGCAAGCGAAAGTTACATATGAAAGGTCTTCCTCCAACTCCACTCTACGAGAGCTTAGCATGAACATATCTGTGGCTGCAAGGGAGTTGGATAAGTTCAGCTCCACTTTGGGTGCCAAAATTATAGCACAACCAAAAACGTATCACACTGGGAACAGTCATGATGTGAACTTAAAACACGTACAGTAAACACACTTCACACAGTCTGAGCATGCTGACACCCTCTACTCTTCCCTCCGCAGACGCCTGTGAGCTCACGCTCGACCCCAACACGGCACACGCACAGCTGCTTCTCTCGGACCGTGACAGAGAGGTGAGACGGGTGAAAGAGAAGCAAAGGTATCCAAATAGCCCAGAGAGATTTGACTTCAATTGTCAGGTCCTCTGCAGGCAGGCCCTGTCAGGGAGACGCTGTTACTGGGAGGCCGAAGTGAAGGGGAATAAGGCGGAAATAGCGGTCGCATACAAAGGGATTAAGAGGAAAGATGGGGACCGATCCAATTCATTCGGCAGGAATGACAAATCCTGGAGTCTGTGTTGCGTAAATGGAGTCTACTCCATTTTCCACAATAAAAATGCGATCCGATTACCTGTCCCATACTGTTCTAAGGTTGGTGTGTACCTGGATCACCCAGCTGGCACGCTGTCATTTTACAGTGTCTCTGACATCATGAGCCTCATACACAGGGTGGAGACTAAGTTCACTGAGCCTGTGTATGCTGGGTTTTGGATTGGGGAACAGTGTAGTGTGAAACTCATGGCCCTTGTCCATCACCCTAACATAGCGCGCCGTACCACGTTGTGAAACCGATACCATGGCTTCTGGATGCGTTTCCATCGCCAGCAGAAGTGTACTGGATAGTCCTCTGAACTAAATTTTGCTACTACAAGCTGCCATTTTCAAACGGCTGGTAATACAATCCAGGGCTCATCCCCCCAAAATCACTGGTTTTCAGTGTAAGTAGGCATCTGGTGTTTAATATAATCCTTACTGTCCCAGCATTAGGGAGTTGTTGTAAATAGGAGAAAAAAACAGGCCAGTTAAGAAAAAAGAAGAAAAAAAACGGGGACAAATAAGACATAGGCAATGTAATGTTGTTGGGTATCAGCTCTGACTGAAATGAAATCTGAAATCAACATTTGGCCAATAATTTATCCTCAGATCACGAAGACATAATGTGTGCTTTGTGCGGTCGATGTGAAATAAATACGAGTGGGTAATAAAAGATTTTAAAATGTATTTTTTACCTTTATGAAAATATTCTAAAATGTTAAAATATGATTAGGCAGGGCTTCTTAGGAATATGGTTCTAGGCCTCCATCTTATACTCCTTTCTCACAAGCAGCCACATATAACCTCTGTATCATTACTGTTTTTTTTTTTGTTTTGTCTTTTTTTTTTTTTTCAATAAAATTTCCCTCCAATAAATATTTGTGCAAACTGATCTTCTGGTGTTACCCTCCCTGAATGCTGAATGCGCAGGTGCTTTTGCATTCCAAACCAGTGTGGAACAATATATTAATAATGATGTGGATAAAAATGTTAACCCTTCTGTAGCACTCTCGCTTCAATGCCAAGCCTCGTCAGCACGGCCATGGCAAGCAAGCTCTTTAGGTAGAGTGTGATGGACTTTCGCCCTACTAACAGCTCTAACAAAAACCTGCCCCCGCACCTTTGTCAGTTAAGATCAAACACTTGTGGTCTAAATTGTTTCACTTGACCAGAACCAGGAAACGTGCAGCATCGCAGAGGTTACGCAGATCACGGCTTGCAGCGTAACTAACGTATGCTTACGGATGCTGATTAGGAGACCTGTTGAACATTTGTAGAGTGTTCAGCACAGAATGTTGAAAAAGTTTTAAGATCATTCTTTATGGCTCCTAAAGTTGGCTTTGCAAAGCTTTATGGTTGCTAAAGCTGGCTTTCCAGCGTGATCAATGATAGATATTCCAAGATCCAGTGATAAAATGGTGCAGTGTGACAGAACAGCCCTTCCTTCCCTGGCTAAGGCAGTAAAGCTTCATAACAACTCCTCTCATTTTTGAAAACCTGGCCTCAGTCCAATGCCACTCCTTCTGTGAAAAGAACCAGGAAGTCGGTTTGCTTCCTTCCGCCCTGTTTCAGAATAAACGAAACTTCTCCGCCACAGAAAGCTGAAACCAAATCAAAACTGCCTGCCGTTCTCCTGGTGCGTGGATAAAATGGCTGAATCTAGCATTCAGCCTTCCGAGTCCAGACCTGTTCTGGGCAGGAACGGAGTGCTGGCCAACTTGGTGGAGTGCAGACCTGGACTTGAACCTGGACCTGTCTGGTGCGACGTGTGCCCCAAGGGAATGCAGCTAGCCGTGAAATCCTGCCTGCAGTGCCTGGCGTCCTACTGCGAAGCTCACCTGGGTCCACACAACGAATCCTCAGCTCTAAAAAAGCACCAGCTGACCGAAAGCACGACACACCTGCAGGATTTGGTCTGTGCTGTCCACAGAGAACCGCTGAAGGTTTACTGCCGCACCGACCAACGATGCGTCTGTCTCCTGTGCGTGATGGACAAGCACAAACATCACGTCACAGTCTCTGCTGTGGCCGAACGCGCTGAGAGGCAGGTTAGGACCTGTGGCATCTTACTAGCTGTAATATTGAGAGAGTGGGTGCTAACTGCATTTATAAGGATATTGTTCCTGTTCTTTTGGGGAATTTGAGTATGTTTATTAGTTTATGCTATTTTGGTATCAAATATGCTTTTTTTAAGTTACATTATTCTATGCCAAATCTCATTTGTCAAACTTTTTTTTAATGTCCTCAGTGGATATGCTATATTAATGCATTTAAACTTGTTTTGCAAATTTTGGTGATATTCTTTTTAAAAATGAACTTTATATTATTCAGTAAACCACTGATGTGTTGCTGAACGATAGTTACATTACATTACAGGCATTTGGCAGACACTCTTATCCAGAGCGACGTACAACAAAGTGTATAACCATAACCAGGAACAAGTATGATGAAACCCCTAGAGAGAAGTACCGGTCCAAGTGCAGGGAACAACCGCATAGTTCAACTTCGACCCTGAAGGTTAAACTGATTAACACTAACAACGAGAACGGCAACAACGCAGTCTATGGAAAAAATACAAGCAGTAGTTAAGACAGTTAATGCACCTAAGTCACCTACGAAACAGCTGCCTAGTTACAACCCTAAACTTACAGTCATTTACAGGGGGGTAGGGAGGGATGGGGAGAGGTGCAGCCTGAAGAGGTGAGTCTTCAGTCGTCGTTTGAAATGGGTCAGTGTCTCAGCTGTTCTGACCTCCACAGGGAGGTCATTCCACCATCGTGGGGCCAGAACAGACAGGAGACGTGTTCTGGAAACTGGTTCTGGTTACTTTTACACAATTACTGTATGTTGTTTGTCTGTGCATGTTTTTATGTGGAAAAAGCAGCACAGGAAGTTGATACATTTAGATTACATTTTTATCCATCTGTAGTGAATGTAACTTAAATATCCAACAGATTTGCCTGCATTAGATCATTTTGGTTATTGATCAATTACTGGGGTTGGATTTTTAAATTGGGGAGTCATGTTAAATCAATTCACTTGTTGTGTTTATTTCCTCAGAAGTCAGCACAGACAAATTTCCAGAAATGGATCCAGGAGAGAGAGAAGAAGCTGCTGGATACTAGACAGGCAGAGCATTTGCTCACAGTGAGTTCTGACCACTGATAAAAGCTTAATGCCCTATATCTTATCAGAGACCAACCTAAGCCTTCCTCCTGTGAACCAGAGAGATCGCCGCTTGTTAGGCATTGCATTACGTGCATTTAGCAGACACTCTTATCCGGAGAGGCTTGCACAACTTTTTTTTTTTTTTTACATTGCATCCATTTATACAGCTGTATACGTATATACTGAAGCCATGCAGGTTAAGTACCTTGCTCAAGTGTACTACCTGTGAATCGAACCTGTGACCTTTGCAAGACCAGCTCCTTATCCATTACACTGCCGCATATTAAGATATGGTATAGTGACGATATTCTTCCTTGTTCCATGTGTCCCTTAAACAGCACGCTGCTCGGACAGCAGTAGAGGAGAGTGAGAGGCTCTTTGCTGATATCATCCACTCCATTGAAGGACAGCGCTCAAGGGTAAAGGAGCTGATCCTGTGTGAAGAGAGGAATGCACTGGTCCCTGTCAAAAGCCTACAGGAGAGACTGGAGCAGGAGATCACTCAGCTGAGACAGAGTGATGCTGAGCTTCAGAAACTAGCACAAATGGAGGACCCCATCTCTTTTCTCCAGGTAAAATGACTGCTTTTTGGAAATGGTGCTGCCTTTCACACGGACCTCTACAACATGGACCCTACCGTCTCCTACCACCCGCTATGCTGAAGTCCCATTTTGGCAATCGCAAACATTTAGTTCAGACTTGATCTCTTTTTGTGTCTCTTCAGCGCTGGAGGTTTCTCTCTACCGATCCTGGGCCCTGTATTGTACCAGGAGTCACTGCAGTTCCAAACCTCTCCTTCCAGTTTGTAAGCAAAGCTGTTTCTGAGCTGAGAGACCAACTGGAGACCGTCTGCCAGGATAAATTTGACAAGTTATCAGAAAAAGGTTAGAAGAGAAAACTTCTAAAGAGCTGGTGTATATTATAACAAGGGTATAAAAATGGGAGATAGAACTCGGAGGTTCTTTTTTATTGCAGGAACCTTACCGTTAAAAGAATACATTTTAAAATTTGAGTGCAAATATAGCTTCAACAGCAAAATAGAAATATAGCTATTTCTGCAAAGCAACATTTTTATTTTAGCCAATACGCATGTTTTTGTTAAGCTGACGTGAATTCAGGAGACCCCCCCCCCCCCAACGTCTGCCAGTACGCTTTTCAATTCTGCATGTTGATGTTGTGAACTACAGAGACAATTCAGTTGGTTTGACTGAAAGGGGAAAAGTCCCTGCTAGTCTGAACTTGCTGCTTTCCTTAGATTTGTATTATTGACCCCTCAAAACAGAAATCCAGAGTACAGTTTCTTCTGAGTGTCTTACTTCTTTCTTCTGTGTGCCAGTCTCCAGAGTGAATGAAGTGTCTGCTCCTCCATCTCGAAAGCACAGGACCAGAGCAGAGTCACCATGTAAGTACTGTTAGCCTGAGCTAGAAACCGATACAGAGGTAGCATGCTCAGATTTTGTCCACACACAGCATCGAGTGGTTGTCTTTGCAGAGTGCTTGTATTTCGTAGGGAGGTCAAATGATATGCCTGCAATGTAATCACAATGGACGTAAATATATTAGAATAGATAAAGCTATTCAATTGTTTCAACAGTACACTGACAGTTCAACGATATTACTTTTATTACTTTAGAAGTCAGAAATTATTATTTGTTTATGAGCATTTGTGTCTACACTTAATGCTTCACCAAAATCAGTGGGGTCATTATAAAAATCTAACCACACTGAAGGCATTATTAAACCTTTTATCATAAGAAAAACTCACTATGAAATGTTTTAGATGTTAATTGGTTCTTATGTACTCACATTTGTATAGTTTGGTGTCCTAAAGATGTTACAGCTGCTAGTGTCCTGATGGACTTCTACAACTATTTCTGATGCAAGACGGCACCAACAAAACCTGCACTCACTCTTTTATTCAAACTAACCCCAGAAGGGCTTTATATTGGTGAAATGAAATGCTACTCAAATTGTGGCCAATTCTTGTCTTGACGTCATTACATTACATTATAGGCATTTAGCAAACGCTGTTATCCAGAGAGACTTACACAACGTTTTACACACCATCCCGATTGTTCAATTCTAAAGTTATGACGTGAAATAGGGCCATGTTTTCTGACTTGGCTAGACAACTAAACCTAACACGAACAACATTTATATCTTCACCAAGATCTTGTCTACAGTAATGTATAAAGTATTTTAGTTTTATAAATGGCTGTTTTTTATTACGGTGAAAAGGAGATGTGCATAGCCTTCTGGATTCCCCAGCAGCTAGAATAGTATTCCACAGCTAGATAACCTACTGCCAGTGTACATGTTTTTTGGTGGCTGTCACCAGACCCTAGACATAACGATTGTTGTTATTTCATGACATTTTTTGCATCTAGGAATCTGCTCTGCATTTCAAGTTTAGTTTCTTCATGACTCTGCCACACTCCAATGCCAGTCAAAATATTAAAAACAGTGGAAAACAAGAAAAAAAGTGTTTTAAAAAAGTGCCTTGTTGCCTTTCATTTGAGTTCAGCTGGTTGGATTTGTTGTGTCTGTTCCTACAGCGACTTCCACAAGCGGAACAGAACTGCGGCAACTCAGATCTGGGGCGACAGGAAATGGTTGTGGGCCCCGTGGTGAGTCATGTTCACTCTTTCCGTAATAAGATGTTTTGTGACACTATAGTGGCTGCTCAGTTTCCGACTATGTATAAATATATAAAAATGTGAATAAAAATATGGTAAAAACAATAAACAGAGACAAATTTCTTCTTGCAAAAAAAATGCTGTTAGTTCAGTAGATCAATTTGACAATAACCATGGTAAATTGCATTGATTGCAAAAATAAGAACCCTTTGTAGACTACATGAAACACTACCTCCCCGTCTATACACTCATCAATACCCTCAAATTCAGAATGTTGAAATTTTGAAGTAAGGAAATCTAATTATTTGAGATCCTGAAGATGTTTTGTATTACATGTCTTTTTTAAACGTTTGCTGTATTATTAAGTGTTTTGCATTTGCATATGCCGCAAGTCTCTTCACTCACTGTGTCTCCATTTCTGCAGCGACTAAAGTGCAAATTCTGGCGAGTCCTAAATCATTGCCAGAGCCTAGGACCAGAGAAGAGTTCTTAAAATGTGAGTCACTTTACTTTCAAAGTGTACACTAACTGCTGACTGTGGCCAGTAGCTCCACAGGGCGATGTGCAAATGGCGATTGCGTCGCCCAGGGTATGGGAGGGTTCAGTCCGTTATTAGTCCAAGTTTCATTGCTATCTGGTGACCTCCACTGGTCTAGCAGGTACCTGTGTACTGCAAGCGAAAGTCACATATGAAAGGTCTTCCTCCAACTCCACTCTACGAGAGCTTAGCATGAACATATCTGTGGCTGCAAGGGAGTTGGATAAGTTCAGCTCCACTTTGGGTGCCAAAATTATAGCACAACCAAAAACGTATCACACTGGGAACAGTCATGATGTGAACTTAAAACACGTACTGTAAACACACTTCACACAGTCTGAGCATGCTGACACCCTCTACTCTTCCCTCCGCAGACGCCTGTGAGCTCACGCTCGACCCCAACACGGCACACGCACAGCTGCTTCTCTCTGACCGTGACAGAGAGGCGAAGTGGGTGAAAGAGAAGCAAAGGTATCCAAATGGCCCGGAGAGATTTGACAAGTGTCAGGTGCTCTGCAGCGAGGCCCTGTCAGGGAGACGCTGTTACTGGGAGGTCGAAGTGAGGGGGAATAAGGCGGAAATAGCGGTCACGTACGAAGGGATTAAGAAGAAAGGTGGGCGCCGAGGCGCTTCATTTGGCGGGAATGATAAGTCCTGGAGTCTGGATTGCATAAATGGAGCCTACTCCATTTGCCACAACGATCATGAGACCAAGTTAGCTGTCCCATACTGTTCTAAGGTAGGGGTGTACCTGGATCACCCAGCTGGCACGCTGTCATTTTACTGTGTCTCTGACACCATGAGCCTCATACACAGGGTGGAGACTAAGTTCACTGAGCCTGTGTATGCTGGGTTTTGGATTGGGGAACAGTGTAGTGTGAAACTCATGGCCCTTGCCCATCACCGTAACGTACAGCGCTGCCCCTGGTTGTGAAACCGAGATCATGGCTTCTGGATGCGTTTCCATCGCCAGCAGAAGTGTACCGTGTATAGTCCTCGGAACTGAATTTCGCTGCTCCTCCAGAGAGTGAAACATCATACGCTGAGCAAACCAACTGCCATTTTTAAACAGCTGGTTATGCAATCCTAGTGCTGCCAGTGTCAGATGGCTCATCCAGCCAAATCACAGTGTAAGTAGGTATCTGTTGTTTAACATAATCTTTACTGTCCCAGCATTAGGGAGTTGTAAATAGGAGAAAAAAAAACAGGCAGCTCCACAAACGGTGATAAATAAGACACAGGCAACAGAACGTTGTTGGATGTCAGCTGTGACTGAAATTAAATCAGAAATGTCAATAATTAATTCTCAGATCACAAAGCCATAATGTGTGCTTTGTGCAGTAGATGTGAAATGAAAGAGTGGGTAGTAAATGTATATAAAATGTATTTTTTACCTTTATAAAAATATTCAAAAATGTGAAAAAATAATTAGGTAGGGCAGCTTGGTGCTCTCTAATCCATGCTTAAAAGGCTTCTTAGAAATACTGTTCTAGGCCTCCATCTTGTCCTCTTTTTTTTTTTTCAAAATCAGCCTCATATAACCTCTATCATTATTGTTGTTTTTTTACAATAAAATTTTGCTACAATAAATATTTGTGTAGCTTGGACCTCTGGTGTTACCCTCCCTGAATACACAGTTGCTTTTTCATTCCAGACCAGTGTGGAAACTATATGTTTGTTCATTAAATAATTTTGATATGAGAAAGATGATTGATTGATCATTAGTTGATTGAAGATTGTGGTATTTGTGGTGGCACTTAATAATAAAGGCAGTCAAACCCAGATTCAGGAATCTGACAGTGTGAGGGATTTCTTATCCTCCCCTCATTCAAGCTAATAAGTGACAACCCTAAAAGAGGGATTATGATGGATGGGGAAGGTAATATCAGTAAGTATTGCTTTGATGAATAATTTCATTAGTCTTCTTAAAGTCTGTACTATAGGATTTCATGGATGGTCATCTTTAAAATGTAAAAATAGGATTATAACATTGTTGATAATGTTATTAATCCCTATAAAGCATGAACATAATATTTACAATATTTTTTATGAGTCTATGTGCTGCTTTCTGGGCAAGTTGCTGTACTACAATAATCCACAAGATGGCGATGCACCAAAATAATTTTTCAAGAATTTTTTTTTGCTCGACATCACATATCATAGAACCAAGGTATAGGTAGAAGACACGTCGCGTTTCAGACTGAATGGGAAATAATTTTATTGATTTACAGCAGTTATTTAACCTAAGCAAAATAATAATCGGGAGCCGTGTGGAAAGAGTTATACAAGCTGTTTTGGTGTTATGTAAGTTACACAGCGATCAGGGTTCAGACCGGAGAACGTGAGGCTGAGAGGGAACTGTCTCTTGCGCCAAAGTCCCCTTGGCTTTCTGTGCTGCCTGCCCTTGAAATCAGGTCTACAGCCAGCTCAACCTCCCCCAACGCAAACAAACCCAACCGCTGTTGACTCTGATGTATGACTGGTTGCTTGGACAAATATGTCCATAATGTGTCAAATTACTAACCAAAAAGTGTATTTGTTTATCAGAAAAAAATCTGTATAATTAAATGGGTTGATCCTTAAAACCTGCAATATGTTTTAAAAAATAATTTCAAGTAAAAAAAAAACACTCATTTAAAAAAGATTTTTGTTAAATGATTTTTAAAATTCATTGTGTAACTTAGTGTATGATAATACCAGCATACAGATACTTACTTGGTCAGTAGGGATATTTGGTTCCCTGCCAACAAGGAACCAGTACCTCTACTGTACAATCCTTCTTTTGTCTGGCACATTCAGCCCTTCACAGCGATCTCATATAACCCTATTCAGCATGAACTCAACAATGACTGGCTGGTATTCGCAGCTTGTATTTTAAAAAAAGACTATCATCTTACAAACACAGGTGGCCCTTTTACCAAAGGATTTCATACAATTTATTATGCCAAGCAAACTGGACGATTTAAAATCCAATCTATACAGCATATATTTATGATATGTCACATTGACTTTTTTGAAGATCGTGCTATGATATCATTTCTAAACCTGAAAAAGTGAAAATGAAACAAAATCATACCTAGAGAATCCTGTTTTTTTTTTTTTTCAAAGTGTCAAATACTAAGTGATTTTTGGCTGGACTGCAACAGCTGGGCCAGCCCTACAAACGCGAATGTCTGTGACCGAGTGACCGAGTGATGAAGCTACACTATTGGTTGGCTGAGTTATGAAGTTACACTACACCAAAAATATGTGGACACCCCTTCTAATTAGTCGTTTTGGCTATTTCAGCCACACCCATTGCTAACAGGTGCATAAAATCAAGCATACAGCCATGCGATCTCCATAGACAAACATTGGCAGTAGAATGGGTCGTACTAAAGAGCTCAGTGACTTTCAACGTGGTACTGTCATAAGATGCCACCTTTCCAACAAGACAGTTTGTCAAATTTCTCAACGGCTCAGCTGCGAAGCGGTAGGCCACTCAGGTTCACTGAACGGGACCACAGAGTGCTGAAGCTTGTGGGCTGAAATCTGTAGTCGTGCAGCTGACTTTTGAAACGGAGATAACACTTCCCTCTGACTTGCCTCAGACATCCTGTGGGCTCAGTGAAACCAACCTCTGGACAGGAACCAATATTTAGTCTTGCTCTTATGAGTCTTGACTTGTGACCGCTATCTTGACCAATGACATAAAGTAGTCTTGTGGTGAGCTTCTTGTTTCTAGCTCTGATTTACCTCAATAACTAATCTGCTGTCTTGTCATTGGCCCACAGATCAGATGAGGTCTAGTTCAAAGCCCAAAGGGGTCCTTTTAACACGTATTAAATCATTCACCAGTATGTGCTTCTGAGCTCATTTGGAACCAGATTTGTTCCTGATTCATTCTATCAAGGGGGCTGACACACACAGAGAGGAACTGCCCTCAATTCTGGACCGAAAATTAAATTCTGGGTGGCAGTGCAGAATGACAGTTGGGGAAGTGGACTTTCTTGAAGGTTGTAGGTCTGATTCCCTCACATTACATCATGTTACACTATGTTCCATTACTGGCATTTGGCAGATGCTCACATCCATAGCAAATTACAATAGACAAGACTTGAATAGACAAGTGCATAAATTGGGGTTAAGATCAACAGTAACAGCTCCCAGCTGGGGTGTTGCCATTGTATCTTTGATCATGATGCTTAACTGGAAGTGTTTCAGTAAAAATATCTAGCCACAAATATGTAATGGATTGTATGTATTAAAAAAATTACTTGATGCGAAATGCCAACATTTTATATAATGTTTTGGACCATTAGACATGCAGAGTGCTCAAAATGTATTTAGTTTTATATTAACTGCAGACAGATTATACTATTAACAGTTGATTAAGGCATTAATGTTTCTAAGATTATAAGATTAGATAATCTTGTTTTCTTAATGGATTTGTGAAAGGGCCATGGCCAACATGCAATTGTTTCACATCAAATTATGATATCTGTAGTACTGAAAGGAGGCACAAAAATGAACAAAAACAGCTCTAGTTACATATTCTCTCTAAATTCTGATTGCACAAGTGTTGCACAAAATGACTCACAAATAAAAATGTATTGCTGTTTTGCCAATGTCTACAAATGTATGACATTGCAATGAACTGGGTGAATTGCCTTGAACAAACAAGTCTGCTGTCTTGCTCAAATAAAGATCGTCTGGACAACATGGAATGCATGCCGACATCCTGAACACTGCAGGGAGTGTCACCGGGCACAGCTGAACACTGTAGGGAGCAGAACTGAACACTGACCGCTCTCTGTCATCCTCAACCATTTTCCCTTGCAGACAAATGTTTGCTGACAGAGTGGATCAGAATGAACAATTACCATCTTAAGATTAATTACATAATACTGTTTTATTATATTATTCACTTCTATTTTATTGACATTTAATTGACAGTCACCTAGGCCTGATCTATATTGCAGTTTTGTAAGTATCTAGTACAATGAATGATGAGAGTATGTCAAAACAAGAAAGGAATTGGTCTAGTTAATATAAAATTAACATAGCTTTGTATATAAGAGGTATCACAAAAAAAAGATAAGGAAGTAAAATAATTGTTTATTTATGAAATAACGATTTTGTCAATGAGATACTGCGGCAACGCACATAAGAAATTATTTTAGTCCTATTTATCTCAGAAATTAAATGTAACACCCAACCCTTTCAAAATAATGCTCTGTATTAATGCTCCGTCGTTTATTGGTGCCAAATACGACTGTCATATGTCGCCCTAGCCAAAATGCAAGGTTTCGGTACTCTGTCGGGTGATACTGTTCTCACTGCACGTTCAGCTATTAGTCATCATAACATGTGTCACTGTTCTCAGGCACGCGAAACTGGGGATTCCATATTTGCGGATTAGATCACTGTCCGGTTTTGGCACGCGTCGTTTCATCGGATATTCACCCGGGGCAGTTTCAAGGCGTGGTGTCAAAAAAACTAATCTATTAAAGAATATTGGGAAGACACTGAAGTCGTTGAATAAATAAGAAATTACACAGAAGAACATACTAGACACGCTGTCAAAAGCGATTTACAGACCTAGGCCTATTGGCTAAAAACCCTTCCATTTAAATAAAACAACCTATTGATCTAAAAACACTTTTTGAGCACACGTTCAACTGGCGCGTCAGACTCTTATATATGAACTAGGCCTGTAATAGCTAATATACCTACGCAGCGTATGCAGCGGCATAATTTCACAATCATTTCAGTTATTATTAGGCTATAAAGGCCACTTGTTCTTTCCTGTTACAGAATTCGCAGTAGCCTGTTCGGTTTATTCTACCATATATTTAACCACCAAATTATAATACAGTCCGGCACCTATATTTGCGTATTTAAAATGTCACTGAAGTTGTAATTGAACTTTTATCTTTGTTTAAGTATATAGCCCATCCGCCGTATGGTGATCGATATTCAGGATAATCACTCGTGACGACAAGATGGCTCAATGTAAGATACGGGAGAATGAGCCGAGGATCAACGAACCCATTCGAAGTTTCCCGGATGTATGTGGGGCTGAAAGGTGTGTCAGACTGAAACGCGGGTGACGTCACCGGCATACCTGAGTTTCGAGAAGGGGAGGGTCAAGTTAACAAGCGAAGCTGTGAGCGGAAAACACAATTTCTGACCCAATTGTCTGTAGCAAACAAGAGAAAAACGTAATACTCTGTAATGCCGTGTGTAGGGTACATCTGTACGTTTGGTAACCCGAAATAGCAGATTTAAGAAAGGATTAATCATTTACGAAGGACGGAGCAGTGGCCCTGGCTTTTTGGCTGAAGGGGTGACTACTTCCTGGTATACCGTGACTGCAGGTAAGTTGAACAGCGGAAAGTAACCCTGCTAGCTTATTGCATAAAATAAGCACTGTAAGGACGTTGTAACTGATTGACTTAGGCTACTTCATCTCCCTAGACCTAAGGTTGAAATGTTTTGTGACATTTTCTCTGAATATTTGTGTATCCTGTTTGTTGCTTCGAACGGTCAGTCTAATTGGCCTTCAAATGAAACTTCATTGCGTTAAATTTTGTGCATTCTAGAAAAATCTTATTATGACGACTTATTCTGAGGTACACAGGCTATAGATTGCATGCAACATTCTTTGTATAGCCTAAATTACTCGGCCAGGTATTTTTCCAACGTTGGTAAACTGCACCTCTCGGCTTAAAATGTAGTGCTTTTGCCTAGTGTCAGTGTTGAAACGAAACTTCATTTTATATTGTAACCATGAATTGCCACCCAAAGTTAAATTAGTCGACGCATAGATACATTTTAAAGCACGAATTAAATGAACCTAATGTTTATTGTGACTAACTCACATAAATGTTCCAAAGTTTCCATTAACCCGCAGTGTCTGTCTAGCAGGCGAGAGCGTACTATGTTTTTATCGGCCCAAATTAGGCAAAGGTGTTGAGGTCCCGATGGGGTTTCGATGCTAGAGGGTAATGTAACCGTAATGTCTCCAGTTTCAGAAAATAGTCCGTTTTGAAAAGGTGGCATTTATATGCAAATCGGCTTTAGTATGCTTCTAATATATGCTAATTAATTTTAAACATTTGCATGTAGGCCTGCAGTCCCTGAAGCAAGTCGAATTTAGGCTACTAGGCAACCTTATTTTAATGGTTTTATGGTTATATATTTTTAATTGGGATTTAAATGGCCTGCTAGGTTTTATGTTTAATATTGTATATAACTAAAAGGTGCGAAAATTCCGTGACTTTTTAAAGGAGGACATTTTCTGTTGAAATTAATGAGAATTGACGAATTAGGCTTTTTATTATTAGGCATTTCCGTCTGACCCTTTATTCTCTTTACCACCCGTTTAATTATCTTAAACTGCAATACTTGCCTTTTTGTTTATTTGTAAATACATACAGGCTTTAAAGTCATTGTGAAGTATGTCAGCAGTGTAATGTAAAATTGCTTGAACATTTCTTAACATTCGTTAACTCGTTTTATGTCCTTTCGCCTCTTTATTGGGGAAGGTCACACGTGAATTGTAGGGGTGGGCAGAGACCACACTACCCATATCTGTTCAAACGAATGTGTGTGTGTGTGTGTGTGCGTGTGTGTGCGCACATGCGCTCAGACACTTGTGTGTGTTGCTGGGGTGGGTGCCTGCAACTTTTGTCAGTCAAAATAGCAATAGCGTCTGTAGTTACAACATAGCCTTGCATAGCTGATTGTGATGACGTGACTATGACTTCAGACAATGCTGTATTACTGGTGTATTAATTTGGGGGACAAGACAGAGTGTACGTTCACTTTATTTATGAGTGAATGTTTCAAAAATCAAATTCTTTGGATCCAGCTGTTAGGGTTTACTTGGCACAAGAGCGATGCTTCCCCCCCTTTCACATCACTTTTTAAGATGATTTTCAAAAAAATGACCAACCTCTTTGTGGATGATTTCAAAGGCACTGGCAGTCGAAGCTGGCCCCCAGGCCACTGTTTGGGCATCACCGCTGCAGGCCATGCAAAAATATTTGCTGTTGCACTGGATTTTTATTGCGTCAAATGAAAAAGAAAATAAAGACGCACATCATTCCCAGAGCCAAACAGCATTACAGTTTTCAAAATGGTTCAGGTCAAATGTGTTGACACCATAAACATTTCAAATGGTTCTGGTCTAATGTTTTAACACCATACACTTTTCAAAATGCTTCAGGTCAAGGGTTTTATTCCTGACAGAGGGGAAACATTTGCACCTGTTACTGCAAAACCTCCTGGTTTATAAAGGCTCCTGTGTCAAACTCTAAATTATAATTCAAGACCAGGTATCAAGATCTGCATTTGAATTTATTGGTAGTTTAAACTAAGTCTGGGCTGGATTGTGTACATTTAAAGCATGATGCACTTTGATGTCCCAGAATCACACCAAACCTAACTGGTGAATAAACTGAAAACACGTTTCCGTGTTTAAGGAGTTGCTGAAAACATACAAGAAGATGTGATATCCTCATACATATTTATGCAACTGCAACTGCAACTGCTAGATCAGGACATATTAATTGAGCAGAACACAGAGGTGCTCTCAGAAAAGGCATTTAACTCTTCAAGTTGTAAGATCAGAAATATGTGATTGGAATGTTCTTAGCTGAGTTCTAGAACACTGACTTCTGAAATTCTGGGGGGGGGGAAACCAAAGCATTCCAATAAACCTACTCTTCAAAAGTCTAACGCACACTGCTGCATTTCTTCCTCTTGTCCTGACTGTTGGGTGGGTCTTTTTTTTTGTCCCGGGGCTGTGCAGCTGATGGCGGTCCACCCGCGGCGCGTTCGACTCAAGCCCTGGCTGGTGGCCCAGGTGGACAGCGGGCAGCACCCGGGCCTGGTGTGGCTGGACCGCGAGGCCAAGCGCTTCCAGATCCCCTGGAAGCACGCCACCCGCCACACGCCCCAGCAGGAGGAGGAGAACACCATATTCAAGGTCGGCACCGTGCCACGCGTGCCAAGGGTTCGGGTGGTGGCCGGGCTCACGAGTTGGGTACAGGGTGGGGGGGGGGGGGGGCCAAGTCCCGCTGAAAATCATGTCTTTTTAAACCGGATCAAGTCTGGGAACGGGAGCTGAGTTTTGCTTTCACGGCGCATATATATATATTTTTTTTTCACACAAAAAAAAAAGCAGGTTCAGTTTTTAACAGTCAATAATATGAAAAGGCAAACAAGTGGGGAGTCCAAGGCACTCTTAGTGGTGAAGTTAAAAGCCTTTATTTGAACACGGCAGGAAGAATTAAAAGCGTGCTGGACCTGCGCGTTGCGGCCTTTGTCGGGGGTTCGGGGTTGGTTCTCGGGGGCTTCGGAGGTGAACCCAACCCCCCCCCCCCCCCCCACGAACTGCGGCTCACGACCCCCTTCCCTCCGCAGGCCTGGGCGGTGGAGACGGGGAAGTTCCAGGAGGGCGTGGACGAGCCCGACCCCGCCAAGTGGAAGGCCCAGCTGCGCTGCGCCCTCAACAAGAGCCGCGAGTTCAACCTGATCTACGACGGCACCAAGGTGGTGCCCATGAACCCGCTCAAGATCTACGAAGTCTGTGACATCCCCCAGCCCCTCAGCAACCCAGGTCAGAGGTCATAGGTCATCTTCCTACTTAACCAGGCATTATGGGCTAGATAAAGACAAAATTAAGGTTTGCCTGCTGGGGTGGAGTTTTGCAAGGAGCCCATCTGGTGTTTGCTTATGCACATTGTGTCACAACTAGGGGTGAGGTACACCAGCATGAACGTTTACCGTGATGTTAAATTACAAAATGGCAGTATCTCAGGTCAAATCATATGATGTGATCTGTGCGTAGAAACCTCCCTGAATGTTGAAATGCCTCCTCTGCCTCTCCACAGGGTCCACAGGCTCTGTGCCATGGGAGGATAATGATGCAGACTTGGATGATGAAGATGAGATCCTTGAGCCACTCCCCCCATACCCACCCAAAGGTATGAGAAGCCTGCCCTCATTGGCCCTCCCAAACTGTGTTCCATGCAGATCACAGTTTATTAATATCTCATTCACACACAATATATTCACAATTGGGTACATTTTATATGTGACCCTGAGGTTTTATTACTTGTTTTGCATGTTGTATTTCTGGTTGAATGAATAATGTGCTGTATTGTATTGCGTAGCTATGCATTTACGTCCACTTGAGTGAGTGGGTGAGTGAGAATGAACAAACTAACTAATTCCTAAGTGCCATGTGACTTATTTGATCGTGAGAGCTCACTCATTAATTCAATAAGATGGCGTTTTCACTGAGTGTGTGTGTGTGTGAGCCCTGTGCAGTGTGTAAGGACAGTGTGTGTGTGTGAGTGAGCCCTGTGCAGTGTGTAAGGACAGTGTGTGTGTGTGTGTGTGTGTGTGTGTGAGCCCTGTGCAGTGTATTAAGGACTGTGTGTGTGTGTGTGTGTGTGTGTGTGAGAGCCCTGTGCAGTGTGTAAGGACAGTGTGTGTGTGTGAGCCCTGTGCAGTGTGTAAGGACAGTGTGTGTGTGTGTGTGTGTGAGAGTGAGCCCTGTGCAGTGTGTAAGGACAGTGTGTGTGTGTGTGTGTGTGTGTGTGAGCCCTGTGCAGTGTGTAAGGACAGTGTGTGTGTGTGTGTGTGTGTGTGTGTGTGTGTGTGTGTGTGTGTGTGTGTGAGCCCTGTGCAGTGTGTAAGGACAGTGTGTGTGTGTGTGTGTGTGTGTGTGTGTGTGTGAGCCCTGTGCGGTGCATTAAGGACAGTGTGTGTGTGTGTGAGCCCTGTGCAGTGTGTAAGGACAGTGTGTGTGTGTGTGTGTGTGTGTGTGAGCCCTGTGCAGTGTGTGTGTGTGTGTGTGTGTGTGTGTGTGTGTGTGTGTGTGTGTGTGTGTGTGTGTGTGTGTGCGTGTGTGCGTGTGTGCGTGCGTGCGTGCGTGCGTGCGTGAGCGAGCCCTGTGCAGTGTGTAAGGACAGTGTGTGTGTGTGTGTGTGTGAGCCCTGTGCAGTGTGTAAGGACAGTGTGTGTGTGTGTGTGTGAGTGAGCCCTGTGCAGTGTGTAAGGACAGTGTGTGTGTGTGTGTGTGTGTGTGTGTGAGCCCTGTGCGGTGCATTAAGGACAGTGTGTGTGTGTGTGTGTGTGTGTGTGTGTGTGTGTGTGTGTGTGTGAGCCCTGTGCGGTGCATTAAGGACAGTGCTTGTGTATCCCCAGCTCCAGAGCCCTCTCCTATCCCAGCAGTGTGGTCCCCCGCGGGCTCCGTCTCCCCCCTGCAGCCCCCCAGCTGCCCCCCCGCTGAGGTGTGGCCCAAAGAGGAGCCCATAGACGTGGACATGCACCCGCCGGGCCTGCCGGAGACCATGCTGTCCAGCCCGGAGATGTGGATCAGCTCCCTGCCCAGTGAGTACTGCTCTGGGCTGGAGGAGACACCCAGCGCTCCTGTGTGTGTGCGTGTGAGTGTGTGCGCGTGCGTGTGTGCCTGTGTGAGTGTGAGTGTGAGTGTGTGCGTGCGTGAGTGCGTGCGTGAGTGTGTGCGTGAGTGTGCGTGTGCCTGTGTGTGAGTGTGAGTGTGTGTTATCAGTGTGATACTAACCCTTGCCCTGAGAAATAAATCCCCCTTTTCAGGTGCAGCTTTACTGATCTCACTGCTGTTCCATCAGACTCAGATTATGATTTGGATAGCTTTGTTGTTCATTGTCATCACGTCACAGACATTTCCCTTGGCGTTCACGTTTGTCGTCCCCTGACCGTGTTTTCAGTGACCGACCTGGAGGTCCAGTTCCAGTACCGGGGGAAGGAGGTGTGCCCGGCCGTGACGGTCAGCAACCCGCTGGGCTGCCGTCTGTTCTACGGGGACCTGGGCCCCATGGTGAACCAGGAGGAGCTGTTCGGCCCGATCAGCCTGGAGCAGCTGCGCTTCCCCCCCACGGAGCACATCACCAACGAGAAGCAGCGGCTCTTCACCAACCGCCTGCTGGACGTGATGGACCGCGGCCTCATCCTGGAGGTCAGCGGCCACGACATTTACGCCGTGCGCCTGTGCCAGTGCAAGGTGTACTGGTCCGGGCCCTGCGCCCCCAGCACCTCCCCAAACCTCATCGAGCGCCAGCGGAAGGTCAAGCTCTTCTCCCTGGAGTCCTTCCTGAGCGGTGAGTTGCCCGTTAGCCGCTGTGTCCTGCGCGCGTGTGTGTGTGTGTACGCACGTGTGTGCGTGCGTGTTATCAGTGTGATACTAACCCTTACCCTGAGACAACTTTGTTCACTGTCATTACGTCACGGAAATGTACCTTTTGATAAGGGCTCATAAAAACACGCGAGACACTGGCTTGCATAAAACACGAGCTGTAGATCAAAAGGAAAGCAGAAGCAGCACCGTGTGCAAGCAACAGAGACCCTTAAAACTGATCTAAAAAAAGTTACAAAAAAATGCAAACATTTTTTTTTTTTTTTTTTTTTTTTTAAATCTCTGAAGAAGCACCAAAAGAGTGGAGAAAAGCTCCCCAAGCCCATCCCACCCCACCCCAGCCCTGTACCCCCACACCCCAAGCCCATCCCACCCCAGTCCCATAACCCCCACACCCCAAGCCCATCCCACCCCAGTCCCATAACCCCCACACCCCAAGCCCACCCCACCCCAGTCCCATAACCCCCACACCCCAAGCCCACCCCACCCCACCCCAGTCCCGTAACCCCCCGCTCTGGTAAGTGACCCCGTGCTGTGTCTGCAGATGTGATCGCCCACCAGAAAGGGCAGTCGGAGCGGCCTCCTCAGTTTGAGATCAACCTGTGCTTCGGGGAGGAGTGGCCTGACGGCCGACCGCTGGAGAGGAAGCTCATCATGGTGCAGGTACAGTAGGCCGGCGTGTCAGAGCTGTGGTTTCACTGCTTGCGCAGGAGATGCCCTTACCCTTAGGTGCAGGTGCACTTCACACGTTACACTTGTACACCGCTGGATGCACGGAGAATGAAAAGGTATACTTGCACACTTGAAATTCCCCGTTGTGGAGACGGAAAAAGCAACAAAGCTTGTGGTTACACAACTTGGCTGTTTAACTGCCTGTGTGTGGTGTGTGCGAGTGGCGTGTGCCTCTGGCGTGTGCGTGTGTGTGTGTGGCATGTGCCTCTGGCGTGTGCCTGTGCGCACGTGTGTGTGTGTGTGTGTGTGCACGTATAACCACATGTGACCATGGCTGAGGGCCTGACTGTAACACTTTTAATGACGGCTGCCTGTTGCAGTCGGGCGGCCCTGACGCGCTCTCTGATTGGCTCCCCAGGTGATCCCCGTGGTGGCGCGCATGCTCACGGAGATGTTCTCCGGCGACTGCATGCGCTCCTTCGACAGCAGCAGCGTCCGGCTGCAGATCTCCATCCCCGACATCAAGGACAACATCGTCACCCACCTCAAGCAGCTCTACCGGCTGCTGCAGACCCACCAGGGCCACGAGGGCTGGCCCCTGGCTCCCGGGGCCAATCTGCACCTGCCCCCGGCCCTGCACGCGCAGTGACCCGGCCCCCCCCGCGTCCGCTCGCCGGGCCGGCTGGCGGGGAGAGAGATACTCCGCTGCGGTGAAGCAGAGCTGGGCTCCGTCCAGCCCGGTCACAGGGCCTAGACTGTGTGTGGGTAGCAGGCTTCGCAGCATACCAATGAAACAAAAACAACTTTGCTTCTTCCTTAAGATTTACGCTAGCAAAAAAAAATGACCCGAGCAACATTAGCCTTTTTTAAAAAAAAAAATAAAAAATGTCCTCTGCTTACTCTTAACCTCTCATTAAAATGTGGACGATCGGACAGTTTCGGGGGAATTTGCCGACACACAGAGGGGAACCTCATTGTCTTCAGAGTTAAGGTCACTGCTAACCGGAGAGATGCGGGTATGTCTGAGATGGTACCCTATATACACACACAAGAGGATTGAATGTCCCTCTATAAACTGTTTTGACAGATGGGAAATTCTGTGCTAGTTTAATTGTAGGCGCGTTAACTACCCTATGTGACTAACGTATCTAGTAATCTTCAGACATACTTGTCACTGGTATTTTACTCGTGAATCTTAGTGTAGTCGTGAATTAAATACAGGCCTTGGGAGTGTAATTCCTGCTGTTAGGGAAATGTGCAGTTCTGGTCATTTGTTTTTCTGACTTGAGGCATTTTTTTTGGGAGTGTCTGTGCTGTTCACTTGCCTACCACTTTTAATGTGATATGAAGTACCTTTTTAAAAAAAGAAAAGAATTAGTATTAAAGTAAATATGTTTTATGATGTAGTGAGATATGTTGCTTCACAGTAGTTTGAGTGAGGTCAGTTTCATGCAACTGGATAAAAATAGGCCTGGAAAGTACATTTGTGCCCTTTTACTAAAGCATTGCTCACAGGACTAAATGAGATCTACCTATTGTTGGGAAACCTCAGTATGCTGTTCAAACTGCATTGACTTCTTTTGTGCATAAAAGTCTATTTTTTTTATTTACCAGCCATGGAATAATTAGGATAAAATTATGTCGGGGTGGAGTAACTTAAATTCTGGTATCCCAGAATTCTGTGCCAGGAGGCTTTAGTTGCTGAAATTTGAGCAATTAATTCACTGTCTTTATACGTAAATGTTGAGCACTGAGTTTGACCACAAGACCACTGTGGCCTTTGTGCGCTCAACTTGTCATTCCCTGAAGTGCATGACATAAGCAGTAACTTCAGTATAGTAGGGAATTTAAGTATGTATATATGTTGAGCACTGCACATTCCGTTCCGTAGGGGTAGAACATTTAATGCTCTGTTAGTACTCTTATTCATATTGTAATTTTGCGAACATGATATAAAATCATCATTGCATATTCTATTGGGAGAATGTGTATGGATTATAATGTGTCTCTTGGTGAATGGATATTTTATGCATAGATGTGGATTTCTAACCCATTTAACAGAATACAGTTCTGTCCTAATATTGGGAGCACATACATTGGTTCTTCTGTCTTTTTTTTAAGCAATCCTCACCCTTTCAGGTTTTTATTTTTCATACTTGATTAGTAATCTGTGTGTTTTTTTGTACGTGAGTCCTGCTTGTGTCTTGAACAGGTTTCATTATGTTGAACCTCATGTTCAGGCCCAGACATGTTTGGTTACATTTTGTGGAACATGATCATTTATAGCCTTAAAATGCCTTTCTTGGCACAAAAGTAATATCAAGCTCAAATATAATGTACTGCGGGCAAATGAAAAGGATTATTTTGCATGCCATCAGCCAACTACTGGCAAGATTCCTGGATGCAAGTTCCCTCTAAGCTATAACTCCAACATTTGCACGGTGTCCATAATCTATAAATAATCGCTATGCACTTCACCATGGTAACACTTTGACAGTGCCATCTTAGAAGATATCAAAGGGCAGCAAAATGAAAGTTTTGGAATTCCTTCTTGGTGGGAACTTGCACCCGAGTAATCTTGCCAGCAATTGGCCGCCACATAATCAGTTTCACTTTGCCGCGTAACACCTGTGCTACATCATGGCCAAATGTACCGATTTATGGAAATATTATGCATTTTATTACTGAGGAATACAAAGCATTTTAAAATGAAGGAAGAAACAGACCATTGCTTAAAATACATTAAGTGAAAAAGAGGTTTGTTTTACCTTTTCGAATGGCAGATCTAAAATAAAAAAAGGAATGCTTTGCTTCTACACTGCAGAATAACAATTCCCTTCGTCCTTTGGTTATTCCCCCCTGAGTAACCCGTTTGTCCGGGTTGAGACACTCCCTGACGGATGAAAAGACACAGGAATAAAAAAAAATAATAATAGCGCATGCGAAAGAGGAAGCTGTAAAAAAATGCATTGAGGTGTACGAGCTCCGTGGCCTCCGGCTCTGTCTGTCTGTCTGTCTCACACTGAGGAAAGGCATTCACGCTGCAATGTGTCACGCTGCAATATGTCACTCAGAAACCAGGCTCCACCCCTACGGCACCAGGCTCCACACCTACAGCACACACATGCAAACCTGGCACCCGGCATGACCACGAGAGAGAGAGTCTGCAGCTCAGAGGAATATTCAGAATTACATGGGGCGATGTTCATATGTCTGATGATGGGGCTGTGCCTGCCAGTCACATTAAATCTGAGCACGTCTATAACCTGGACTCTTAATTTGGCCACACAGATGGTCCCGTACCATTTAACTCTTCAAAATCAATGCCAGTAAATTCTGCAGTTACTCATTTCAGCTCATTTGCTGATCAGTTTGATTAAATTAATGAATGATGGCTAACACAGTCCTAATATTAAACTGTGGTGTCCCTCTACCAAAAAAATAATGAGCACACAGTGAGCTTTAATTACCAACCTGGTTTCAAAGAATGTTTAACACAAGGATCTATGGTAGAGCAGCAGAAGGACTTTGGCTTCTCAAAATAAGTTCTTCCTTTTCCTTAATGAGTTTTTATTGGGTGTCCTGAAGATGGTCCCTGGAATGAGGGTCTCCCCAGGAGAGCTGGCGTTTCGTGGGATGTCCCTCCTATGAGTCCCACGTCTTCTTCGCTTGGATTTGTATATTCAACTATATAATTTTGAGTGTTAAAATGGAGAAAGGTGCAGCTAAAATCAAATTTAAACTTAACCAAAAAGACTCAAATCCACTTGGGTGTGTATGGACTGTGATTAGGAATGTATGCCCTGTAGTGTCTGAGTTAATTCATGGTCCTCCTCCATGAAAGGCTGTATTTGTGTGTATTTGTGTACAGCCTGTGGTGTCACCTGGTGGTAAAATTAGAAAACGCACTCTACGCACTCTGCAGTGGAAGTCAGTTTACATTTGAGACTATAAAGCATTTCTGCACATAGGCTGGACCTTTTTGTAAAGTCCATCAAGAAAACTTGTGTGAATGCCAGGAAGAAGTCTACATAGGGGTGCAATAAAAAACTGAAAACAGACAATTTAGTGAAAGCATTTCTCAAATTCTTAACTTTACTTCTACAATTTCATAGTGAAGCAAACATTTCACCACCCCGGATGACGTTAGATACAGATGGGGCCACAGCACATTTACTTTTAATATCAACATCGCGTTTGCTTGTGGGGCTGCCTGCATCGCCATGTTATTTGCATAATTGAAAATATACTTCCTTTAGGTGAGTAGTACAAATGTATGCAGATTGTGTTCCCGAGAATGAACGTCACGCGAGATTACCGGCGAGATTTTCTGTGACACTTGTACCACGAAAGGGCACGTAGAGGAGGCTGGAAGGAGTGTGCAGGAAGTCGGCGTTGGGTCGAATTGGATTTTGGCTAATCCGAAAAAAAATTAAAGACTAGACATGCTGTCTAGATTGGTATTAGTCTCAGGTAAATTGAGGCAGTGCCATGAGAGTGATTGTGTGTTTATCAAGGGAATGGTGGATGACTTACTCGAGATTTATGTGTTGCCAACCAACTAGCCAGCTAGCAAAGCTAGCTGTTTGAAGGGTAAAGTAGTGTACGGCCATGCAGCCAAATGTGTTGTAGTAACGGCTAGCTACATGTTATGACTGCAAGCAATAATTAAAAACTATGCGCTAGCTAGCTATCTAGTTATAATTGTCAATGAACGGGTCTCTGAACGTGTTGAAAAATGTGTAGCTACTTGTTGGCTAAATGTTGCAGGACGATTTGAGGTGCAAATGGCTAAGTTAGCAAGGTACCGGAGGATTGTCGCTCTGAAAGTATTAGCTACTGCTAAAATCAAAGTTTCCTGTTGCTAACAGTTAGCTAACTATTGCAGGATACCGTCAGCCCTATTACTAGACACGTAACTGCTTAGCTCATTGGATACCAGTCAAACTTGCGATATTGCAAAAATAAAGAGCTCAACAATGAATTGAAATGTCAAGTTCACTGGTAGCGATTAGCTAACTAGCTTGTTTGTAATTTAAACCTTCAGCAGCCTGCTGAAGTTCCTAACTAGCTATCTAACTAACTAACTAAGAATAACAAACATTTGGCTTCTACTCTGGCTTGAGCCATGAGTAACGTCAGAAATGCAATTCTACCTACCTACTATTGCCGATTATTAGCTACGCTGTAAGTTGTCGGCCAATGCGTGCAGCTTGTCAACAGCTTGTCTAGTGCTGAAACAGTGAAGCTGTTTTTAATCTGGCTATAGTGGTTGGCTAGTTAACGCTAGCTAGCTGGGGGAATGACAAGTATGTCTAGCTGGGTAAATTATTGGTTAAGGCTTCCCGGACGTTTGCCTCCCAATCCAAAGTTACTGATAATCGTTGATTTGGCTGCAACGTTACCTGCCAAATGTGACTATCCGTCACTAGCCTATTAACTGAGTGATGCGGAGTATGCTGTCTTCAGTCTTTGAGTTAGGTGTCTATAACCCTGGTTCTAGAATGTAACATGTTGTACTTGCCACAGTTTTAAAAAAATGATCTCTCCTCTCTTATAACCTCTCTTTCCAGCCTCTACCCTTAAAAACAGTGGGGCCCTCGGAGCTGGGTAAGGACACTGACCATATTGTTTCCATTGTCTGATCTCTAAGCCCTTCCATGTAACAGTGTGGCATTTTCATCATGAACAGTGTGTGAGGTTTATGTTCTATCATAAGCTTTAAAAAAGTATGCTGTTTTCCTCCCCCCTCCCACACTTGAGTATCTAATTTTAATGTTCTCTCCAGTGGGATTGAGTAGACTTAAGTCCAGTGCTTGCTTTTGGTTTAGCTCTGCCTTATGTCTGTCCAACCACTTAATTATGCCATGAATTGACAGAATTAAGATGGTTAGCAGATAGGGCTAATATGTCCACAGGACTGTGCCACTCCAGACATTGATCCTGTCTTGTATGTCTTGGCCGTTATAACCCTTAAATGAAATGAAATTAAATTAAATTAAATTAAATTAAATTTTAACTTCAGCTTGGTGCAGGCGAGCCGCTCTTTCAACACATCGCCCCAGAGCCTGGCACCCGTGCCCCCGCTGCCCGAGACGGGGGGCAAGGTTCGCCATGGCATCATCCCGGAGGAGTTATTCCAGTTCCTGTACCCCAAGACTGGAGTCACAGGTCAGTGACAGCCCCGAAGCCCTCTTATACGAGTGGCTTCCCCCTTGACCCTTCTGTGACAGCCAAGTGAAAAAATCGTATTGGTTGTTCCAATCGTTCAATTTCTTTTCCCCCCAAAAGGAGTGATGGCATTGCTTCAAAAAATGATTACGGTCTTAATTACAAATAATTTTTAAAGTGTTAATATGAATTGAAGCTGTACTTTGTGTCAGTTGGGGGCTGGGAGTATTTACGCCTGTGGTGTCGCTCCTTTGCAGTACCACTAGGGTAACTATCTTCAGACTACTGATCAGTATATAAGAATCACAACATGAAATACCCATCTTTCTATGACCAGTGAATTATATTTTCTCATCATCATGCTATATTATTGGGGGCGGGTGGGGGGGTTATTTGGCCTGTAACCCCCCTGCCCCCCCCCCCCATAAATGACGCCCTTGCGCTCTCTGTCCACAGGCCCATACGTGCTGGGCACAGGGCTCCTGCTCTACCTGCTGTCCAAGGAGGTGTACGTCATCAACCACGAGACCTTCGCCGCCGCCTGCATCGCCGTGGTCTTCATCTACGGCGTTAAGAAGTTTGGACCCAACGTGGCCGCCTTCGCCGACAAGCTGAACGAGGTGAGCTGTGCGGCTTTCCCCTGTGTGAAAGCACGCGCACGTTGAGCAATGTGAAATAGGTGTGTGTGCGTGTAGGTGCGTACTGTTTGTTTTGCGGAGCTTGTCTGAGATTTGAATTTAATTGTTTGTCCATCAGTTTAAATAAGAGAACACAAATGGCCGTTCTTTCTTGTCCTAATTTTCAGGTACCAGAAGATATTTTTTTGTTTCATATTTCAGCGAATATCACTTTGGTGGTGCCCTTTGATTTAAACTTACTTCTGCTGTCTTAATTTCTTTTATATCAACTATGTTGTCATAGCAACAATTTTCACACAAAAAAATTAAGTGTAATCATGCCCTTAAAATTTGATACAGTATATAAGAAGTACGTGTAGTAAGATTTGTACTGGAGCTGTTCATGTGAAGTGTCCTGCATGATGAAAGCACGGTGCCCTTCAGACCTGGGTCACATACGTAGTTGTTTTGGATTCAAATACTTCTCTGTGCTCTATTTATCTTGCCTGGTGCAAATGAGCCTGCCAATATGACCAGAAGGCAGGGTTTGTACCTTTTGAGAATATTCCATTGGTTCCAATACACTAGAAAAGATCAGTGAAGTGTAGAAAAGTATTTGAATCCAAAAGAAATATATATTTGACCCAGGTCTGGTGCCCTTAGTGGGGTACTGTTTCCGGCCCTGTTTCTGGCCTGGTTTCCGGCCTGGTGGACTGCGCCTGACCCTCTGCTCTGCGTCCACAGGAGAAAGTGGCCAAGGCGCAGGAGGTGAAGGACCTGGCCATGAGCAGTCTGGCCCAGGCCATCGAGGACGAGAAGAAGGAGCAGTGGAGGGTGGAGGGGCGTGGCATGCTCTTTGATGCCAAGAGGGTGAGGATGAGGAGGAGGAGGAGGAGGAGGAGGAAGATTGCCCTGTGCTTAGGCCTGGCTGACTGCTAAAACCTGGCTGGCTGGCTTGCTTGGTTCGTGCTGTGTCAGACTGTGAGGCATTATGCGAAATGGTGAAAATGGTGTCTGAGAAACCAAACCAAAGTGCAACTCAGCATATACCAAATATGAACTGTGAGAAAAAAGGCTGTCTGTATTCATTCTTATTGGCAATCACATGACTATCATTTTAGAGCAGGCGGGGATGAATATTTTGAGAGCAATGATGTGTGTTCTTGCAGTGGTGAAATGTGGTACACTGGGATAGAGGCTATGTAATTATGGCTGTCTGCTTTCTGGAAATGTTTATGTCAGTGAGTTAAACTGCATCCATCTGCATTGTGGTCTTTATTCCTAGCTGCAGCTTAAAAAAATTAAAAGTAAGAAGTCTCCACAAAGTGGCGATAAACAGAATTTGTAAACCAGAGAGTTGCCGTGTGTTTTCAGGATTTCAGCTAGTCTCTCCTCTGAATTAATTAGCTTTATTTTGTTATTAACATTTATATAGTTTGACATTTCTAAATTTTTTTGATAAGCTTGTGAATGACAGCTGGATACTGTTGTAGTGTCTCTATATGATACAATTTACAGTGGCCTCATTTAAGTTTCATATATGTATAAATAATTGGTTAATTCAGTCATGGTAACTGGTTGAAGCAAAATCGTAGGAACAGTTCCTTTCCACGGTTGTACACTTAATTTAATTACGGTAAGATTCAACTCTTAATGCTCTAACACTTACAAACACAAAGCAGCACCTCTTATATAGTGCAACAAAACAACATGTTGAATTCCCTCAGAAAGTCCTTACTGTACTAGCCCTCTAGTGAGTATTTTCTGTTTTGGTAGCACAATGGATGGGATGATATGAAATCATTGAATAAAATACAATTTCAGCTCTTGGGAGATGTTCTAGAAGGATTGGTTGTATTCAGAATGAGAATAGGCCTCAGAAGTCGTGTCTTAACTTCCTTCAGATTTTCGAGATCTCCGGATCAAAAAATCCACGGCCTGTGGGAGAAATGAGTGGGGTTTTCCCTAATTCCTTCCGAATAATGTATGATAATTTGGAAGTTTGTTTGTATATGAAAAAAAAGAATGGTAAATGGACTGCATTTACTTTTATCCAAAGCACTTTACAATTGATGCCTCTCATTCGCCAGAGCAGTTAGGGGTTAGGGGTTAGGTGTCTTGCTCAAGGACACTTCGACACGCCCAGGGCAGGGTTTGAACCGGCAACCCTCCAACTGCCAGACAATCGGTCTTACCTCCTGAGCTATGTCGCCCCTTGCGTTTCACCCATGATAAGAATGCTTTTTTCCCCCCATTGTTGTTGTTGTTTTTCCTCCCCCTTCCACGCGAACCCCAGAACAACGTGAACATGCTGCTGGAGATCAACAGCCGGGAGCGGCAGCACTTGGTGACCAGCGAGGTGAAGAAGCGCCTGGACTACCAGATCGCCATGCAGAGCCTGCACCGGCGCCTGGAGCAGGAGCACCTGGTCAACTGGGTGGAGAAGAGCGTCATCGGCAGCATCACGCCCCAGCAGGTACTACCGCCCAGGGCCGTCATTTCTGTTTCAAAGGGTGGGGGGGTGGGGGGGTGGCGAGGGACAGGAGGGTTGTGAGTTCTGGTGGGGTGGGGTAGGAGTGAATGGGGGAATCTGGTAGTACTGAAAACAGGGGGTGCCAATAATTTTGGTGCGCATCTTTCATAAATAAAATAATGTGAACAGTTGTTTTGGTATAAAGAACATTGTTTTCACATTTTTGAACAGGCAATATAGCGTTGGTTGTATAGTACAGCCTTTTATTTGGTGATTTTTTTATCTGCCAAGGCTGCCAATTGTGCTGCTTTTAAATGGAACTATTACAGATGAAACACATTAGAACCACAACCTCTTCAAACGTTTTTACCAGGCTTTCCATATGAGGCCTAGAATCAGCAGAATTACTCTGTACTTTGCTCTTATGCTTCAGCAGTGATTTGAAATGATTTGCATGAAATTGAGTAAAAGAATAACTTTTTTTTTTTTTGCATAATATTTCTAGGAATTGTACTGGAGTATAAATGTTAAAAAATAAAAGTTTGGTGAGGGACAGGTTGTTGAAGCACATCGCTTTGGATAAAAGCGTCTGCCAAATAAATGTAATGTAATGTAATGAAGCGTGAAAAGCATTTTATAGATTGCGTTTGAGTCTGGATTTGATGCTGAAATGCTTGTCCTTTCCTTTTGTCCAACAGGAGAAGGAGAGCATTGCCAAGTGTATCACCGACCTAAAAAAGCTGGCCCAGGCCAAGGCTGCTGTCTGAGGCACTTAAATCTTCTGTAACAATGCCCTGTCCTTGCTCCTAGTTATATTTCATTAAGGATATTTTCCCTTAAATAAGGAATATTTTGTCTGGTAATTTAATTGTATATACATCTACCATTGAAATAAAAATGGAAAAGTTATCCAAAGTGGTACATTTGCTGTCCTTGATGTCATTATTGTCAATGGTTTCACTGGAAAATGTTCACAAATTCATCTGTCTTGGAAGGTTGTTGGGGTTGCGTGAGTTGTAAATTGGGTGAAATGCTAATTGTCGTTTTCGTTGAATATATGTTGAGGTTCAGTGCTAGATAAATATGAGACATACTTTACAATGTTTTGAAAGACAATTATGAGTAATATTCATTTGAGTTATTTCCATTCAGGTCCTCACTGTTTATTAGTCATTGAATAGAGGCTTTTAGCCAAGTAACTTACAAAAGTGCATTTCACATAGTAGGCAAACTCCAAGAAAGCTCAACATGGGTACAGTGACAAATCATATGTGCCACTGTCAAAGTTCTTGCGTAAATCTGCGAGAGGGAGAGGAGGCTTTGTTTATTATTTTTATGTATTTTATTCCTTTTTTGTTGTTGTTGTTGTTGTTGAAACATTGCGGTTTGGTTCGAAAAGGATGGGGGACAACATTTGAGATGTTTGCAGAAAACCGGCCAATGAATCTCCCTGGCAGACTGAGGGAGGCCATTCCGCCATCGGGAAAGAATGCTCCGGAAGCTCAAATGGACGGGACAGCTCTGGTGGGTGGATGCTGATCAGAGAGCTTCTTCTGCGGGACCCTGGACCAGCTACAGTAGTTCAGACAAGATACTACAAGGGGCTTGTACAAGTGGCTGCGTTGTGTGGTACAAGTCAGGTGTTATACCTGAATCAGGAATCGGGTTGTTAATATTAAGTTACCCTTTAATAGATCACAGTGTTGCCAGCAGCATTCCTGCGTGTTGCCTTTAAGCACCTGTGAGCAGTAGTTATAGCTTAATCACTTGGGAGTCATAAACTTTGTCCTGGGGGTGTCCCTCCATCTGTGCCAGGGACCTTTGATCTTTGAATGGGATAAAAACCGAGCACACCTCGAGCCTTCCACGAAAACAAAAAAATCATAGGATTGGCTTAAAAGCACGGTTTACTGCACACAAGGAAGAGTTCTTGAAGGGGCTGGAATTCCATCCTATCGATCATTGAGCTGGTGGACTTCAACCCCCTGGCTTTAAATGAGCAGGAAGTCTTGATATTTGCTCTCCCCTACGTGAGGAAAATGGATGCCTAGGACATGAATAGGAACCAGGGAAAACCCTCAGTTCAGGGCTGAAGAACCGAAGAGGGCAATAAGGAAGAAACCATAGTAAGGTAATGTCTCGGTGACAAAAGGTTTTTGTTTTTCTTTTTGTCTATGGTGCCAACATTTTTAATCTGAAGAAATTGCAAGGATATGGGTCATAGCTACAGAGCTATGTCCATTTGCAGCTGATGGCACTCACCAGCTCACCCATGTACTCAAGGAAATTTGGTGTTGTCAGATTTCGCAGTTGGTTCATTTCTGGCTGGGGGAAACAGATGAAAAAATAAAGGTGTACTGGCCTTCGGTTTTCAGTGGCTTAGCTGAGTTCAGCAGTTAGTTTTTAAGTATAGAGGGATGGAAGAAGCCGTCTTTCTTTAAGCAGGCAGTTTTTGTATCTTAGCTGAGTAATGGCCAGTTTTACCGTAATTCTGTCTGCTTTAAGTCCAGATAAAGGCCCAGTTTTCTGTGTCTCGTCTGTGGTTTATTTTGTTACTGTACCCTGAGGAAAAAATAATGCAAGTATAGAATGATCTTTTGATCAAAATATATCACATACAGTAGAGAAGAAAAAACTTTATAATGCAAGTTTGTGTACTATGTTAATTACTTTGTTTTTTTGTGCTATATATGTATAAATGATTACCATTTCAAAGAGGTCAAACTGTTTTTTTTACACTGAAATGTTCTTGCCTCGGTGCATGTTGCCAGGTAGAGATTGACAAAACAGAAAATAGGTGATTTTTCCAGATTTTACAACTGACAATCATGTTGAAAAATAATCTGTTCCAGGCTGTAAATGTTGATGCCATGAGTGCCTTGTGTCTGTGTGCCTAAAATGTAGGACTCTATACTTTCTCTGCAGTTCTGTATAGGCAAAGTGAATGTCAAACAGGACTGCCTTTTGGGCAGTATAGTATTGTTTACTGGCGTTTTCAAACCTGGAATTGTAAAAATGTAAATGTGTACATTTTTCATTATAGCTGGGGATGCATATTGCGCTTTAAAATTAAATGTTTACATTAAATAGCACATTTTTAATATGTAAGTAAAATGCAGTGCAATATAAATACAGTAACTACAATGCTCGAAATAAAAATGTCAGTGGAGCTTTCATTGCACCTAAATTAATTTATTTGTCAATTGTGCTAAACAAACCTTGTTTACTGTAGTATATATCAATTTGAATTAAACAATATGTGTCCAGGTATTTCCAATTATAGCAAGAACACTACATATTTATATCATTGCTTATGTTTTCCAGAGGCCTTCTGTTCCACTCCCTATAAAGATATATCCCCGTGTTTTCCCTGTTTCATCATTATTGGCTATTTTTGTTTTCTGACCTGAAATAGTGATGTCTTACTTAAAATTCACTGGTGCATTTGTGGTTGATTAAATTAAATTAAATTTGATGATTGTGATAACAGTTGAGATGTAGCTTTTCGTAGCAATTAATTTTAAGTTCATTTCGGTGATATTAAAATGCAGCTTGTTTGGTAATTTAAAGTGGTAACCCAGGAAAGGTGTTTGGCTGAACTTTGTGTTTCGGGTCATGGAATGAATATACATCTATATGTCCAAATGAACACATTCCCTGGGGTTCATGACAAAGTGCTTGAAAAGTCCTGTGAGATGAATTACTTCAGCTTTTTATAATGTGAATATTTTTCCTAAAACTGCATTGGCTGTGTTGTGAGTTGCCAGGTCAGTGTGATTTGGTTGTGTAGAGACAGGAGTGGGACAATGTTTGAGTCAAAGCTTACTTCTTAAATGTAGACTGCATGTTTATATTACATATCAAGACGTATAAAACCAAAAGAATCATTAACCACAAGTGGCTCAATGGGTAAAGGTCTGTAGCAGCCAAGCTCTTGGTCCGCCTTCTTCCTGGAGTTGGAATTTACAAAGCAATAAATGGAAGATAAAACTAATAATAATATTATATGAAATTCCATTGGGAGTGTCATAACAGGTATGTGCTAAATAATAACGTCTTGGCTAATTTCCTTTTTGATAATATTTGGCTCGGGGGCATTGACACCAGATTAACACTCGATGCTTTAAAGAAATTAATTACATAGAAAAACATGTACATTTCTTATCCAAAACCAGTGGACATTCTCATCACTAATTACTATTACAACCATAACTATTATGTGAACAGTGGAGAAAAAACATGGAATAAATGTAATTATTTTACTATTAATAATGAATGTTTACTTGTTTTATTTCTAGTATTAGGGAGCAAATATTAACATCTGAAGTGTTTAATTTCAGAAGGATAGTAAACTACAATTTTCTTTACACAACCATTGAAAATATGGTTTATGTTTTAAATTTAGCATGTCTCTTTCACACTTATTTTATTATCTTAGAAAATATTTTTCTATTTTTCATGGGGTGACATAGCTCAGGAGGTAAGGGTGGTTGTCTGGCAGTCGGAGGGTTGCTGGTTCGATCACCCACCCTGGGCGTGTCAAAGTGTCCCTGAACAAGACACCTAACCCCCAATTGCTCCCAATGAGTTGATTGGTACCTTGCATGGCAGCCTTTCACCGTTGGTGTGTGAGTGTGAGTGTGAGTGTGAGTGTGAGTGTGAGTGTGTGTGTGTGTGTGTGTGTGTGAATGGGTGAATGAGAGGCATCAATTGTAAAGCGCTTTGGATAAAAGCGCTATATAACTGCAGTCCATTTACCATATTTATTTTTGCCACAAGCCCAAGTAAGACTGTTAAATTGATTAATTCAGGGTAAATATTGACTGAGCCTCTTAAGTCTGAATTCCTGTCGTGCCATTTCTTTGAAATTTTGCCGCGGTGAAAATATTTATAATACAAGAACAACTGGAGTATACACAAAAAACATGAAGATCAATCAAGATAACAGGATCTGAAATTCTTGTATTATGAAAAATAAGTGTGAAAATAACCTTTTTCAATGTAGTTTCTTGTCCACATACCAGCAATATATATATATATATATATATATATATATACAATTGCAAATGTGTAAAAATGTATTAAATATATAAACACGTAATGTGAAATATCTGTATTATTATCTGATATTACTATATTTTACAATTGGTTAAGTATGGTGAGAAGTGAAAACAGTCTCCAAACAAACAGTAGTCTGTTGTAACCATGGCAGTTTAACCCCATGGCTTCTAGTGGCATGCTCAACTCGGACATTCAGTGCTCCTGCAACCAAACTATGAGCGGAAACAACAAACTCTGAAATGTGATAACTGACTGGTTAACCCTTTTCAATGTGAATACAGACAGACAAACTCTAGCTTTATTGGTAGATGATATGAGAAAACTATACCTATAAGTTTTCTAAGTTTATAAGTGCACATAATTGGACAATAGTGTCTATCTGGGAATTCATAAAAATATTCTTTAAACACCAAAAATTTGTATTCTGTCATAGCAACAAGATAAAGCCAACAATAGCATGAAGCTATGCCAATACAGTGGTGAGAAACACTACTAGCTGAATAGCAAAGTAAATGAGAGGAATTCCTACGTAATTATACCACACCATCTCTTTTAAAATTCAGTGGATATTTGTTGTTTTGAACAACCCGTTTGAGAAGTAAGCACCCAAATAGAAAACAGGGATAGGAATTTAGATCAGCCACAAAACTCCACTTGCTTTTTACTCTGTTGCAACTCATATCAGTTAATTACAGTTTGATTTATAATGCTTTCATTGAGTTGAGGACAATGTACACAAAAAGTGTAATGAAAAATATCTCATGAAAAATCAGCATTGTATATTTTACAATTGGATAAGTATGGAGATATGTGAAACAGACTCTGAATACAAATTTAAAGATTTAATCCAAATCCAGTTTAATACACTGCTATAGATTTGCCATCTCACAAAATCCATTGAAATCAAGTTAAGACTTTAAGAATTGTTTGCTTTCATAATGGAAAGGGTTGACCTGTCCATTCCCTTGGTTCAATGATGCACAAGGTACTACTGGGTTACTGACTGTGATACTGACTGCTACACTCTACACTGCAGGTTGACTCCACTAATATTCCAGTATGTATACGAGCAATGGGACCCATCTTTTTGCTTCAAGTGAGGATGGAGAGTCAATTCGGTCCAGGTAGGTCTGATGTTAACACTAAGCTATTGCATATATATATGACTAACTGTCCACACTGCCACCATTGCTGAGGTACTTATTTTAGGTATTTAGTATGTTTTTTTAAAAACAATTTTTTATTATTTAACATTATTTATTGTCAAGGTTATGGCTCATTTATTTTGTTGAATTATTATATTAATATAACATGTACAGTAGTTTAATGCAGTTTATTTGTACACATTGAAAACAAGTAGTGTAGAAACTGAAAAAGATGCAGAAGAAAATTGCATTTTGAGAACTAGAACTGATATGTTCTCTAACTCATACTCTGCACTCTATTAATGGGTAAATTATGGATTGACATGGTAAGTTAAATGACATGGGTTTAATTAAATGATCCCAATCAAATAAAGTGTGCACTGTAGCCTTATCATAATTCTGAAGCTCTTTACACCAATAGTCCTGTTGATGTATGATTTTGTTTATCTTAAGCTTTACAAACAAAATACCAGCAACTGATAGCAGATCATTCCTATGAACAGCAAAATATAAATATATTTTATGTATTTAAAGCCATGTTTTATTAAAAATGCAGTTTGCTTCCCATGTATAAACTATGGAACCGTATTCCAAGTATTATGGATAGTCATACTGATGGATAGTTCTCACAGGGGTGGCCTTTTGATTAGTATATACTATAAAAGCTATTCAGTTGAAGGAATAGTGGTGTTCAACCCAGTCATAATGGCAGTAATCCCCATGATGCTCATGAAGTCTGCTTGCTGGGGTGTGTCTGTGTATTTCAGTGGCTTCTCACTGGACGAAATGTCTTCACAGAGGTCCAGTTTATCGAGACCCAGCGGCAAAGCCATATACTGTGAGTACCACGTCTCAACAGGTCATACACAGGAAAGCAAATACCACATGCAGAGGCAATTACAGTGAGAGTTACAATCTGTCATTTACAACTGACAGGTACAATGAGCACTATACTTAACTGGGTCAAATACAGTGACCACTGCCCTTAGCCAAACAAACGCTGCATTATATAGGGTTTTGCTTGCTTAATGTTTTGTCAACTTGAAAGGAGCCTCACCATATGATCAGAGACAAATAAACTGAATTACACAGTATGTATATATTGCGCGGGGTGCTAAAAAAAAATAATGTGTCGTAGGAGAAATTCCTTTGTGTTATCTTCGATCTTAAATGTAATAATCATGATATGACAATATATCCCCTGGTAATTCAGCAGTGATGTTGTCTGCTCTAGCTGTGCATGCAGTTGAGTGATCACTGTTAGCATAGCCCCATTAATTGTTGTTGTCTGCTCTAGCTGTGCATGCAGTTGAGTGATCACTGTTAGCATAGCCCCATTAATTGTTGTTGTCTGCTCTAGCTGTGCATGCAGCTGAGTGATCACTGTTAGCATAGCCCCATTAATTGTTGTTGTCTGCTCTAGCTGTGCATGCAGCTGAGTGATCACTGTTAGCATAGCCCCAATAATTTTTGTTACTCACACGGGGTGTGACTTCTCGGTTCAGTGCAGAGGAAGGGGTACGCCGAGACCATGATTAAACAGCCGAGGAACGTCCAGTACAGAGTGGAGGTAAGACTTGTAACCCTAACCTTAACCTTAACCCTGACCATTACTGCTATCCCCTCTCAGTGTGGTACCAACTGCTGTACTACATATTTCAGAAAATCCAATCTTTGGCGGTACTTGATTCTCCTCTCTAGGGTTGTAAAAAAGAAGGAATATTAAGCATGCTTAATATAACTGAAATGGTAACATAAATATAACTTCAGAGAAAATATTTTTGGTGAACGTTTCTAGAAAGTTAAGTATGTTCCCAATGAACTACTTCCCTAGACGTCCCTTTACCATTATTAAGTAATATAATTTTGTTCTCAAATAAAAATGTCATAATATTTAACCAGCAGTTAAAACTTGAAATACCTAAGGCCATTTCTTACTGTTTAAGTCTAGAAGTTTGATTTCACAATTTTCAGTGAATCTTTCCGCCCCTAGCACCTCTTTACCTGCGAGGTTGACGGCCGGGACGTCCGCGATCTGGAAGACTGCGTAGAGCAGCTGAAGGTCCTGGATGCCAGGGGCAGGGTGTGGGGGCAGGACATGGTGCTGGAGGTACAGGACAGGAGCCTGCTCCTCACCGACATCGAGACTAAGGTGGGCACAATCTACAAGACTGCAATTCTGTGTGAGGCTGATTCACCTATGATTCTGCCTTTTGTACCTCCTTGTATTAAGGATTATGATAATATTTGAAAAGGTATTATTACTTTGAATAATAATAATAATTAAAGCCGCAAGCGGCGTTGGAAGGGGTCCAAGCAGTGGCAGCATCGCGCCCCCTATGGAGCGATTTTAAAAAGGCTTTGTCCCCACGATCATATGCCTTCACCCAACATATCTACTGAATATCATGATGATCGTATGATATATTGATGAGTTATAGCCAATTTTGAGCTAAGAGACGCTGTCGGATGACTTAGTTACGTCGCCATGGATGTGTCCTGGCCGCTTCCCGTCAAGGCCTTTACTATGTCGTAACACTTAGATGGCATGTCGTAACACTTAGATGGTCCGGTGTGCATGCACAGCTGCAGTGTTTCTGCGCCGCAACTAAAAAAGGCGTCACACTAGTGTTGTCACGATACCGAAATTTTGACTTTGATACTGGTACCAGGTTTAGTATTACGATACTCAATACTGAAATGATACTTGAAACTTAAACGGTGCTAATTCGATACTCGGTGCCTAACGATACTGAAATAACCTTAATAGATCAGAAAGGTAATGTCCACAAGGGTTGACCTCATTTTCGAATTCATGGTTTATGAACAACCTGGTTCATTAACAACCTTTAAGTTGAAGCCTCTTCAACATATTAATATGCATAGGCCTATAGTGTTACAACACTGAACAATAGAAAAATGTTAAAAATATTTCAAAAATTAAACAGTTGTAAAGTAAATAATTTTTTAAACAGGTCTTTCACCTTTAAATAGATTGAAAAACAGCATATTTTAATAACAATACAGCATCTATCTATAATAAAATATTTCCAAATTGGAACACCTATTGCTACTGAAGTGAACTGAGTCAAAGCTTGCGCTGTATCAGGGAAGTGAATGCACAAGCGCAGGTCACCTCACTTGGCAACCTTAGTTGCTACTGCCATCTAGCGAAGATTCTGACAAACTACACTTTTCATCCTCTAAATCAGTAATGCGGGAGACACATTTCCCTGGCTTTTACATTTGACGCAGAACTACCGAACATCGGGAAATTCAAATACGAAACCGTTTTTTTTTCTGTTTTTTTTTTTGTTTTTTTAAGTACCCAGAAAGTGCTGAAGTTTTGGCATACCGTGCAACACTACGTCAGACACATATTCCAATCCATTGCTCAGTTTAGCAGAGAATGCACATTTCAGAGCGCCACAGAGACAGATAGAATAATGACACTAAATGCACATTTCAAATAATAAAGACGACATTGAGAAAAAACTAAAAAAAGGACTTAATATCAACTCGCGACCCGCGTGCTGACCGCAGAGCAGCCTACCGGTTTATTTATGTAGACATTGGCAGATCAGAAAATTTTCGGTTAAGCTGACCTATAAAACGCTATTCCAAAAGCCAAATCAGACATGTTATACATCGTTAGAAAGCTTATACTCTCACCTACTGAATAAATGAATTGTCAATCAAGCCAAATTGGACTAAGAAGAACGACAACGCCGTAAACAACAGGTGTGGTATTACGCACAGCTATTTTTGAAAATATCCGACATTTCACAAACGGATTATCCAAGACAATATATAACCACTCATTCGCAAAAGGGACATCTCTACGCCTAAAACCGATGGTAAGATTGTATATTTATTTAAATGTTTAGTCCCAGATATTGACTGTAGAATGACATGGTATAATTTTTTTTAATTGTCTCGTTTATTTCGTTATTCAGTGAGCAGCCTTTTCACTGCTGTATTGGCATATTTTAGGGCTAATGTCGGGTTTATCTTGTTGCTACGGAATATTGCATTACATTACATTACATTACATTACAGGCATTTGGCAGACGCTCTTATCCAGAGCGACGTACAACAAAATGTATAACCATAACCAGGAATTAGTGTGCCGAAAACCCTAGAGAGAAATACCGTTCCTAGTGCAGGAAACATCCGCATAGTTCAACTTGGACCCAGTAGGTTAAACTGATTAACGCGAACACAAACAAGAACAGCAACAACGCAGTCTATGAGAACATTCAAGCAATAGTTAAGACGAGTTAAGACTAAGTCACCTACGGAACAACTACCTAGTTACAACCCTAAGCTTACAGTCAATTTAGAAATTAAATTGAGAATACGATTTCTCAGCACAATGACGGATTTAAAGACTAAACGAACTCACCCGATGTTGTCTTCAAATGGACCGTATTATTTTAGACATTGGCAGACTACAGCGTAAAATGCGTCTTTTGTTTATATTCAATATTAGTAATTGCAGCGAGAAACTGCAGCTGTAGGTCGTTATGTTATGGTAGCAACGGAACGAAGCGGACCATATATGTATTAGGCTACCGTCATTGTTTCATTATACCAGCGTGTTTTCGCGCGTTTGCACAGAAACTCGGAACCTATCAATGACATGGTTTAGCTATTTCTCAGCATAATGACAGATTTAAAGACTTAACGAACTCACCCGATACTGTCTTCAAATGGATCCATGCCAAAGAAAAGTAATTATTCATCCTCTCAAAGCTTTACCGGAGCATATTATTTATTTAGACATTGGCAAAGTACAGCATAAATTGCGTCTTTTGTGAATATTCAATGTTTGAAATTGCAGCGAGAAACTGCAGCTGTAGACACAAGATAGTCTGTTATGTAATGGTAGCAACGGAACGAAGCGGACCATATATGTATTAGGCTACCGTCATTGTTTCATTATACCAGCGTGTTTTCGCGCGTGTGCACAGAAACTCAGAACCTATCAATACAATGGTTTAGCTATTTCTCACCATAATGACAGATTTAAAGACTGAACGAACTCATCCGATATTGTCTTCAAATGGATCCAGGCCAAAGAAAAGTAATGATTCATCCTCTCAAAGCTTTACCGTAGCGTATTATTTATTTAGACATTGGCAAAGTACAGCATAAATTGCGTCTTTTGTGAATATTCAATGTTTGAAATTGCAGCGAGAACTGCAGCTGTAGACATAAGATAGTCTGTTATGTTATGGTAGCAACGGAACGAAGCGGACTATATATGTATTACCGTCATTGTTTTATTATACCAGCGTGTTTTCGCGCGTGTGCACAGAAACTCAGAACCTATCAATAAAATGGTTTAACTATTTCTCAGCATAATGACAGATTCAAAGACTAAACGAACTCACCCGATACTGTCTTCAAATGGATCCATGCCAAATAAAAGTAATTATTCATCCTCTCAAAAAGCTTTTACTGAAAAACTTTTGGTCGCCTATCCTAGCATGCACGCTAGGTGGCAGTGTCAGACCGTGCTTTCACTGATAAAAACTAGCGTCGCCATGGTTGTCGCTTGCCGTAAAGAAGTTTACTCGATGTCGTAATCGTTTGGATTTGGAGCTCCAGCTTTTCCGCACCCCACCTAATGAAAAAGTCCAAATGGTGTGCAAACCATATGGCGGACATAGGTGCTCCCAATAGGAAAGTTGTAGAGCACATTCAGATGCATCAGTCGATGAAGTTTTGTGTTGATCTGACTTACGGTGTGGGAGTTATGACCTTTTAAACTATGATCCTTTGTTATAGCGCCACCATCTGGCCGACATAGGTGATTTTTAGTGCCTGAGTAGTAGGGGGCCACAGGAACGCACCTACCAAATTTGGTTGGTCTACAACTTATGGTTGCTGATCCTCAGACATTTTTGCGGAGAAAACTGCCACGCCCCAACTAAAAAGTCAAAATGGCGGGCAAACAATATGGCGGACACAGGTGGTGCCAATGGCAAAGGTATAGAGCACGTTCACATGCATATGTTGATGAAGTTTTGTGTTGACCGGACTTATGGTGTGGGAGTTATGGCCTTTTACGCAAAACCCTTTGTTATAGCGCCACCATCTGGCCGACGTACGTCATTTTTAGTGCCTGAGTAGTGGGGGCACATAGAAACCCACCTGCCAAATTTGGTCGCTCCAGGACTTATGGTTGCTGAGCCTCAGACACTTTTAGCGGAGAAAAATAAGAATAATTAAAGCCGCAAGCGGCGTTGGAAGGGGTCCAAGCAGTGGCAGCATCGCGCCCCCTATGGAGCGATTTTAACATGGCTTTGTCCTCATGATCATATGCCTTCACCCAACATATCTACTGAATATCACGATGATCGTATGATATATTGATGACTTATGGCCAATTTTGAGCTAAGAGACGCTGTCGGATCACTTAGTTACGTCGCCATGGATGTGTCCGGGCCGCTTCCCGTCAAGGCCTTTACTATGTCGTAACACTTAGATGGCATGTCGTAACACTTTGATGGTCCGGCGTGTATGCACAGCTGCAGCGTTTCTGCGTCGCAACTAAAAAAGGTGTCACACTAGTGTTGTCACGATACCAAAATTTTGACTTTGATAGTGATACCAGGTTTAGTATTACGATACTCAATACTGAAATGATATTTGAAACTTAAACGATGCTAATTAGATACTCGGTACCTAACGATACTGAAATTACCTTAATAGATCAGAAACGTAATGTCCACAAGGGTTGACCTCATTTTCGAATTCATGGTTTATGAACAACCTGGTTCATTAACAACCTTTAAGTTGAAGCCTCTTCAACATATTAATATGCATAGGCCTATAGTGTTACAACACTGAACAATAGAAAAATGTTAAAAATATTTCAAAAATTAAACAGTTGTAAAGTAAATAATTTTTAAAACAGGTCTTTCACCTTTAAATAGATTGAAAAACAGCATATTTTAATAACAATACAGCATCTATCTATAATAAAATATTTCCAAATTGGAACACCTATTGCTACTGAAGTGAACGGAGTCAAAGCTTGCGCTGTATCAGGGAAGTGAATGCACAAGCGCAGGTCACCTCACTTGACAACCTTAGTTGCTACTGCCATCTAGCGAAGATTCTGACAAATTACACTTTTCATCCTCTAAATCAGTAATGCGGGAGACACATTTCCCTGGCTTTTACATTTGACACAGAACTACCGAACATCGGGAAATTCAAATACGAAACCGTTTTTTTTTTTCTGTTTTTTTTTTTTTTAAGTACCCAGAAAGTGCTGAAGTTTTGGCATACCGTGCAACACTACGTCAGACACATATTCCAATCCATTGCTCAGTTTAGCAGAGAATGCACATTTCAGAGCGCCACAGAGACAGATAGAATAATGACACTAAATGCACATTTCAAATAATAAAGACGACATTGAGAAAAAACTAAAAAAAAGGACTTAATATCAACTCGCGACCCGCGTGCTGACCGCAGAGCAGCCTACCGGTTTATTTATCTAGACATTGGCAGATCAGAAAATTTTCGGTTAAGCTGACCTATAAAACGCTATTCCAAAAGCCAAATCAGACATGTTATACATAGTTAGAAAGCTTATACTCTCACCTACTGAATAAATGAATTGTCAATCAAGCCAAATTGGACTAAGAAGAACGACAACGCCGTAAGCAACAGGTGTGGTATTACGCACAGCTATTTTTGAAAATATCCGACATTTCACAAACGGATTATCCAAGACAATATATAACCACTCATTCGCAAAAGGGACATCTCTACGCGTAAAACCGATGGTAAGATTGTATATTTATTAAATGTTTAGTCACAGATATTGACTGTAGAATGACATGGTATAATTTTTTTTTTAATTGTCTCGTTTATTTCGTTATTCAGTGAGCAGCCTTTTCACTGCTGTATTGGCATATTTTAGGGCTAATGTCGGGTTTATCTTGTTGCTACGGAATATTGCATTACATTACATTACATTACAGGCATTTGGCAGACGCTCTTATCCAGAGCGACGTACAACAAAATGTATAACCATAACCAGGAATTAGTGTGCCGAAAACCCTAGAGAGAAATACCGTTCCAAGTGCAGGAAACATCCGCATAGTTCAACTTGGACCCAGTAGGTTAAACTGATTAACGCTAACACAAACAAGAACAGCAACAACGCAGTCTATGAGAACATTCAAGCAATAGTTAAGACGAGTTAAGACTAAGTCACCTACGGAACAACTACCTAGTTACAACCCTAAGCTTACAGTCAATTTAGAAATTAAATTGAGAATACGATTTCTCAGCACAATGACGGATTTAAAGACTAAACGAACTCACCCGATGTTGTCTTCAAATGGACCGTATTATTTTAGACATTGGCAGACTACAGCGTGAAATGCGTCTTTTGTTTATATTCAATATTAGTCATTGCAGCGAGAAACTGCAGCTGTAGGTCGTTATGTTATGGTAGCAACGGAACGAAGCGTACCATATATGTATTAGGCTACCGTCATTGTTTCATTATACCAGCGTGTTTTCGCGCGTTTGCACAGAAACTCGGAACCTATCAATGAAATGGTTTAGCTATTTCTCAGCATAATGACAGATTTAAAGACTTAACGAACTCACCCGATACTGTCTTCAAATGGAGCCATGCCAAAGAAAAGTAATTATTCATCCTGTCAAAGCTTTACCGGAGCGTATTATTTATTTAGACATTGGCAAAGTACAGCATAAATTGCGTCTTTTGTGAATATTCAATGTTTGAAATTGCAGTGAGAAACTGCAGCTGTAGACACAAGATAGTCTGTTATGTTATGGTAGCAACGGAACGAAGCGGACTATATATGTATTAGGCTACCGTCATTGTTTCATTATACCAGCGTGTTTTCGCGCGTGTGCACAGAAACTAAAAACCTATCAATACAATGGTTTAGCTATTTCTCACGATAATGACAGATTTAAATACTGAACGAACTCATCCGATATTGTCTTCAAATGGATCCATGCCAAAGAAAAATAATGATTCATCCTCTCAAAGCTTTACCGTAGCGTATTATTGATTTAGACATTGGCAAAGTACAGCATAAATTGCGTCTTTTGTGAATATTCAATGTTTGAAATTGCAGCGAGAACTGCAGCTGTAGACATAAGATAGTCTGTTATGTTATGGTAGCAACGGAACGAAGCGGACTATATATGTATTACCGTCATTGTTTTATTATACCAGCGTGTTTTCGCGCGTGTGCACAGAAACTCAGAACCTATCAATAAAATGGTTTAACTATTTCTCAGCATAATGACAGATTCAAAGACTAAACGAACTCACCCGATACTGTCTTCAAATGGATCCATGCCAAAGAAAAGTAATTATTCATCCTCTCAGAAAGCTTTTACTGAAAAACTTTTGGTCGCCTATCCTAGCATGCACGCTAGGTGGCAGTGTCAGACCGTGCTTTCACTGAGAAAAACTAGCGTCGCCATGGTTGTCGCTTGCCGTAAAGAAGTTTACTCGATGTCGTAATCGTTTGGATTTGGAGCTCCAGTTTTTCCGCACCCCACCTAATGAAAAAGTCCAAATGGTGTGCAAACCATATGGCGGACATAGGTGCTCCCAATAGGAAAGTTGTAGAGCACATTCAGATGCATCAGTCGATGAAGTTTTGTGTTGATCTGACTTACGGTGTGGGAGTTATGACCTTTTAAACTATGATCCTTTGTTATAGCGCCACCATCTGGCCGACATAGGTGCTTTTTAGTGCCTGGGTAGTGGGGTGCCATAGGAACCCACCTACCAAATTTGGTTGGTCTACAACCTATGGTTGCTGAGCCTCAGACATTTTTGCGGAGAAAACTGCCACGCCCCAACTAAAAAGTCTAAATGGCGGGCAAACAATATGGCGGACATAGGTGGGGCCAATGGCAAAGTTGTAGAGCACGTTCAGATGCATAGGTCAATGAAGTTTTGTGTTCATCTAACTTAAGGTGTGGGCGTTATGGGCTTTTACGCGTTACCCTTTGTTATAGCGCCACCATCTGGCTGACTTGCGTGCTTTTTAGTGCCTGAGTAGTGGGGGGCCATAGGAACCCACCTGCCAAATTTGGTTGCTCCAGGACTTATGGGTGCTGAGCCTCAGACACTTTTAGCGGAGAAAAATAATAATAATAATAATAAGAATAATCCTAACAGATACAATAGGGTTCCACCAGCTTCGCTGCTTGGACCCCTAATAATCCTAACAGATACAATAGGGTTCCACCAGCTTCGCTGCTTGGACCCCTAATTACATTACATTACATTACATTATAGGCATTTAGCAGACGCTCTTATCCAGAGCGACTTACACAACTTTTTACATAGCACTTTACATTGTATCCATTTATACAGCTGGATATATACTGAAGCAACGCAGGTTAAGTACCTTGCTCAAGGGTACAACGGCAGTGTCCTTACCCGGGATTCGAACCTGCGACCTTTCGGTTACAAGCGCAGTTCCTTACCCACTGTGCCACACTCCGTCCCCACATAATAATAATAACAACAATAGTCTTATTGTTATTATTGTTGTTGTTGTGATTAATAATAGTAAAAATACTCATTCATTTCACCATGTTTGTTAAATAGAGGTTATTTCTGATGCAAATGAATAGAAAAAAATATATATCATTTTTTTCATTTTTTACTGCTTGGAGAGAAGACTATGATTTTTTCTTTTTGCAAACACATCAGCCACATTTTCATTCATTCATGTCAGCATGTTGGTTAATGAAATTGATTCTTCATGATAAATGGCTCCAAAAATATTTTCAATCATTTATTTCTAAATGGGTGTTGAATATATATGATTTCTGATCCGTCTGAATATATATATATACATATATATATGGAACGTAAGACTATCCTGTTTTTAAAATTATGTCATTCATAATTAAGATTAATGACATATTTATGCATCCATTTAATCAAGGGTCTATAATAAAGCTGATTTTGGATCCATCTGAATAGAAAAACCATGAATTTAGAATTTTTCAATTTTTCACTTTTCACACGTAAGACTATGGTCTTTTCTTCTTTTGTTAATTTTTAAAGAATTTAATTTTTCTTCATAATTAACATTGGACACAACATTCATTCATTTATATCACCATGGTTGTACAATAAAGGCAACTTTTGATCTAGCTGTAACCCTAACCCTAGCTCAAACCCTAACCCTAACCCTAACCCTAACTATAACCCTAGCTGTAACCCTAACCCTAACCCTAACCTTAGCTGTAACCCTAACCCTAACCCTAACCTTAGCTGTAACCCTAACCCTAACCCTAACCTTAGCTGTAACCCTAACCCTAACCTTAGCTGTAACCCTAACCCTAACCCTAACCCTAGCTGTAACCCTAACCCTAACCCTAACCTTAGCTGTAACCCTAACCCTAACCTTAGCTGTAACCCTAACCCTAACCCTAACCTTAGCTGTAACCCTAACCCTAACCCTAACCCTAACCTTAGCTGTAACCCTAACCCTAACCCTAACCCTAGCTTTAACCCTAACCCTAACCCTAACCCTAGCTGTAACCCTAACCCTATCCCTAACCCTAGCTGTAACCCTAACCCTAACCCTAACCTTAGCTGTAACCCTAACCCTAACCCTAGCTGTAACCCTAACCCTAACCCTAACCTTAGCTGTAACCCTAACCCTAACCCTAACCCTAGCTGTAACCCTAACCCTAACCTTAGCTGTAACCCTAACCCTAACCCTAACCTTAGCTGTAACCCTAACCCTAACCCTAACCCTAGCTGTAACCCTAACCCTAACCCTAACCTTAGCTGTAACCCTAACCCTAACCTTAGCTGTAACCCTAACCCTAACCCTAGCTGTAACCCTAACCCTAACCTTAGCTGTAACCCTAACCCTAACCCTAACCTTAGCTGTAACCCTAACCCTAACCCTAGCTGTAACCCTAACCCTAACCCTAGCTGTAACCCTAACCCTAACCCTAACCCTAGCTGTAACCCTAACCCCAACCCTAACCCTAGCTGTAACCCTAACCCTAACCCTAACCCTAGCTGTAACCCTAACCCTAACCCTAGCAGTAACCCTAACCCTAACCCTAACGTTAGCTGTAACCCTAACCCTAACCCTAACCTTAGCTGTAACCCTAACCCTAGCTGTAACCCTAACCCTAACCCTAACCCTAGCTGTAACCCTAACCCTAACACTAACCTTAGCTGTAACCCTAACCCTAACCCTAACCTTAGCTGTAACCCTAACCCTAACCCTAACCCTAGCTGTAACCCTAACCCTAACACTAACCTTAGCTGTAACCCTAACCCTAACCCAAGCTGTAACCCTAACCCTAACCCTAACCCTAGCTGTAACCCTAACCCTAACCCTAACCCTAGCTGTAACCCTAACCCTAACCCAAGCTGTAACCATAACCCTAACCCTAACCTTAGCTGTAACCCTAACCCTAACCCTAACCCTAGCTGTAACCCTAACCCTAACCCTAGCTGTAACCCTAACCCTAACCCTAACCTCAGCTGTAACCCTAACCCTAACCCTAACCCTAGCTGTAACCCTAACCCTAACCCTAACCTTAGCTGTAACCCTAACCCTAACCCTAACCTTAGCTGTAACCCTAACCCTAACCCTAACCTTAGCTGTAACCCTAACCCTAACCCTAACCTTAGCTGTAACCCTAACCCTAACCCTAACCCTAACCCTAGCTGTAACCCTAACCCTAACCCTAACCCTAGCTGTAAACCTAACCCTAACCCTAGCTGTAACCCTAACCCTAACCCTAGCTGTAACCCTAACCCTAACCCTAACCCTAGCTGTAACCCTAACCCTAACTGTAACCCTAACCCTAACCCTAGCTGTAACCCTAACCCTAACCCTAGCTGTAACCCTAACCCTAACCCTAACCTTAGCTGTAACCCTAACCCTAACCCTAGCTATAACCCTAACCCTAACCTTAGCTGTAACCCTAACCCTAACCCTAACCCTAGCTGTAACCCTAACCCTAACCCTAACCTTAGCTGTAACCCTAACCCTAACCCTAGCTGTAACCCTAACCCTAACCCTAACCTTAGCTGTAACCCTAACCCTAACCCTAACCTTAGCTGTAACCCTAACCCTAGCTGTAACCCTAACCCTAACCCTAACCCTAGCTGTAACCCTAACCCTAACACTAACCTTAGCTGTAACCCTAACCCTAACCCTAACCTTAGCTGTAACCCTAACCCTAACCCTAACCCTAGCTGTAACCCTAACCCTAACACTAACCTTAGCTGTAACCCTAATCCTAACCCAAGCTGTAACCCTAACCCTAACCCTAACCCTAGCTGTAACCCTAACCCTAACCCTAACCCTAGCTGTAACCCTAACCCTAACCCAAGCTGTAACCATAACCCTAACCCTAACCTTAGCTGTAACCCTAACCCTAACCCTAACCCTAGCTGTAACCCTAACCCTAACCCTAGCTGTAACCCTAACCCTAACCCTAACCTTAGCTGTAACCCTAACCCTAACCCTAACCCTAGCTGTAACCCTAACCCTAACCCTAACCTTAGCTGTAACCCTAACCCTAACCCTAACCTTAGCTGTAACCCTAACCCTAACCCTAACCTTAGCTGTAACCCTAACCCTAACCCTAACCTTAGCTGTAACCCTAACCCTAACCCTAACCCTAACCCTAGCTGTAACCCTAACCCTAACCCTAACCCTAGCTGTAACCCTAACCCTAACCCTAGCTGTAACCCTAACCCTAACCCTAGCTGTAACCCTAACCCTAACCCTAACCCTAGCTGTAACCCTAACCCTAACTGTAACCCTAACCCTAACCCTAGCTGTAACCCTAACCCTAACCCTAGCTGTAACCCTAACCCTAACCCTAACCTTAGCTGTAACCCTAACCCTAACCCTAGCTGTAACCCTAACCCTAACCTTAGCTGTAACCCTAACCCTAACCCTAACCCTAGCTGTAACCCTAACCCTAACCCTAGCTGTAACCCTAACCCTAACCCTAACCCTAGCTGTAACCCTAACCCTAACCCTAACCCTAGCTGTAACCCTAACCCTAACCCTAACCCTAGCTGTAACCCTAACCCTAACCCTAACCTTAGCTGTAACCCTAACCCTAACCCTAGCTGTAACCCTAACCCTAACCCTAGCTGTAACCCTAACCCTAACCCTAACCCTAGCTGTAATCCTAACCCTAACCCTAGCTGTAACCCTAACCCTAACCCTAACCTTAGCTGTAACCCTAACCCTAACCCTAACCCTAGCTGTAACCCTAACCCTAACCCTAGCTGTAACCCTAACCCTAACCCTAACCTTAGCTGTAACCCTAACCCTAACCCTAGCTGTAACCCTAACCCTAACCCTAACCTTAGCTGTAACCCTAACCCTAACCCTAACCTTAGCTGTAACCTTAACCCTAACCCTAACCCTAGCTGTAACCCTAACCCTAACCTTAGCTGTAACCCTAACCCTAACCCTAACCTTAGCTGTAACCCTAACCCTAACCCTAACCCTAACCCTAGCTGTAACCCTAACCCTAACCCTAACCCTAGCTGTAACCCTAACCCTAACCCTAGCTGTAACCCTAACCCTAACCCTAGCTGTAACCCTAACCCTAACCCTAGCTCTAACCCTAACCCTAGCTGTAACCCTAACCTTAACCCTAGCTGTAACCCTAACCCTAACCCTAACCCTAGCTGTAACCCTAACCCTAACCCTAACCTTAGCTGTAACCCTAACCCTAACCCTAACCCTAGCTGTAACCCTAACCCTAACCCTAGCTGTAACCCTAACCCTAACCCTAACCCTAGCTGTAACCCTAACCCTAACCCTAACTGTAGTGGTAAACTCACATGCGTTTTGGATTTTTTCATTTCTTGCTCAAACAATTATAGTCCTATGTGTTCACAATAAATGGCTTCAAAAATATTTTCCTCCGTTATTTACACACAGGTGTTGAATGAAGTTTATTTCTGATGCATTGGAATAGATTAACTATATATACATTTTTTATGGACTTTTTTTTCATTTTTTTCACGTAAGACATATATAGCATTGTTGTTTTCCTGATTTTCATTGAGATAGTTTCTTCAAAACTAGAATCAACCACATATTCATTCATTTATTTCACGATGGTTGTCTGATAAAGGTGATTTCTGATCCATCTGACTGCCAAAGGCATGCATTTAGAATTTACATTTTTTTTTTGCATATAAGAGTATAGTCTTATCATTTTTACAAACACTTAAAAACCGATTTTTCATATTAAATGCCATCAACCACATTTTCATTCAATTATGGTGCTATGGTTCTTAAATTGAAGTGATTTCTGATCCATCTAAATAGAAAACAATTTCACTTTTTCAGGAATTTTCACTTTTTGGACATCAGACTATAGTCTTCTTTGCTGGTTTTTATTGAAATGTATTTTTATTCATAATTAACATTAACCACATATTCATGTATTTATTTCACCACGGTTATATCATTAAAAAGAATTTTCTGATCCATCTCATAATAATATGTTTTCAAAATTTTGGGATTTTTAAAAAACTTTTCGCATGTAAGACTGCAGACATATTTGCAAATACATACAAACAATATTTTTACATATAAAATATTATGTTCATGATGAATGACATCAACCGCATTTTCATTCATTTATTTCATAATGGTTCTTTAAGAAAGTGATTTCTGATCCATCTGAATAGAAAAAAAAATACATATTTAGAATTTTGAATTTTTTCACTTTTTGGACATAAGATATAAGTCTTTTGTTTTTGCAAATGGATAAAAACTGATTTTAAATAATAAATTACATCAATCACATTTTATTCAGTTTTTTTCATGGTTCTTAAATAATGGTGATTTCAGATCCATCTGCATAGAAAGAACAGATTTAGAATTTACAAATTTTACACTTTTGAATGGAATACTATAGTCTTTGGTTTCTGAACCTAAATAACAAATATTTAGGATTTTACATTTTTTTACTTTTTGGATGTAAGCGTATTGTTTTATTTGTTGATTTTCATCAACAAACAAAACATGATTTCAGAGAAACGTATTTTTCATGATAAATGGCTTAAAGAAATTTTCTTTTCATTTATTTCCCCTTAAATGCTTAAAGCTAATTTTTTATCCATAAATTTTGAATTTTTAGATTTTTTCATTTCTTGGACATGAGATGTGCTTCTGATTGTCAATGAAATTGATTCTTCATGTAAATGATTGCACCAAAAGAAATTCTAAATAGTTTGTGTATTTTTTTAAAGACTCTAGTCCTACATTCAAAAAGTGAAAAAGAAATAAGAATATCTTCGTTTTGTTTTTTGTTTTTTTTCAGTTGCACAGGGGGAATTACGGTATATAGCTACTGTAGCTTTTTAGAGTATGGAACATTTGTAGCTACTCACAGAATGTCTTCTCTCTCCCTGAAATCATTTGTCCTGCTTTCACACTCATCCATCCATCCATTCTTTTTGTGCTTTCCTTCACTTCCGGGGGTTCAGGAGGAGCTCGAGTCCCTTCCACTGGCCAGCATCACTGAGACAAAGGCCCTGTTGGACACGTGCATCTACAACTCCATGCTGGCCCTCACGGTACAGGAGCGCTCCAAAGGGATGACCAACATCTTCCTGTTCCAGTGTGAGGAAGTGAGGGTGAGGTGGCTTTCAAAACCTTTTCACTGCATCCACCTCCAGCCAAGCTACACTCCAACCTAGAGGTGGAGTGAATCCAGGTTCAGAAAGTAAAAGAACCCCCCGCTATTTCGCTTCAATCAAAATGCGTTAATTTGCACAATTCTTAAGCCAGGAGGTGAAGCTGATTGGTGAAATCAGCTGAGTTCATGAGTGGAAGAAACACATGGCAGGACATTTACTTTCTGACCCCTGGACTTTCTTCCTCTGAATCTTAACCAACAAACACCGCTGACTAACTTGACCTTATGGCAGGTTTGATAATGTGTGTAAGAGTTATATTCCAACATTGAATCTCAAACAGTGTAAATGGAGCAAGTGTGGAGTTTGAGGATAGTATTTTTGGAATTTGTGTATGAGTTTTTAAAAAATCTCATTCTTTTGGCTTTCTGTGCTGCAGGCAGAACTCGTCAAAACTGACCTAGACAGAGCTATCAGACTCCGAATGATGGATGTGGGGGATATAAGGTATAGTCAAAACTATAGGACTCTGTAGTACACCCACATTTACTTTTGTGAAGATGCTCTTACTGTACACAGGGTGACTTGTTTATTATATTCTGGTATACTATCAATCTGTACTACTGGATAATTTTTCATGTTAAGCTAATTTTTTAGGGGTACAATGGCAGTGCCCCAGCAGGTAATCACATCCACGGACTCAAAGTTAAAAGGCCAGTTCACTATCCATTATACTACACTGCCACCCATAGTGTATTACTGAGCTGGGTGGCAGCCCAGCATAGGAGACCAACTTTGCAATGCTTTGCAAGAGTGGCCTGTAAAAAAAACATGACCTTCCGTACAGCAGGGGTGTCCAACCTTATCCGAAAAAAGGGAACGTTTTTTTTTTTTTTTTACTGTGATCCAGTTACAGCAATTAGTTGAATAAGGTGTCAGAGTGTGCCAAACCTGCACCCAACACAGGCCCTTTCTGGACAGATTGAACACTCCCTGCTGTTCAGTGCACCCACAGGAGGAGCTAGTGGAGCAGTGAGTGACTTTCACACAGCTGTGGGAGGGACACAACACAACGTAAAGTCCCACACACTTACTGCCAGTGAAGCATCAGGCAGGGTCTAATGCGGGATGGGCCAACACAATCTCATTTGGCATCGTCTTGCTTGAGTGACTAACACATCGTCAGGTCCACAGGTACACAGGTGTGACCAGGTAACTGTAGTCAGGTGGTGCGGAGGCTGGTTGGTCGCAGATATAGGCCATCTCTTTTGGTCAATCATTAAACTGTCTGAGCCGTCTGAACGTTTCAGATGTTGGGCGCTAGGTACTATTCAATCAGGAAAACGCCCACCATTGTTGGGCTGAATGGCCTGCCCTCGTCATTATGTTCTGTTACGGTTATGGTATGTTTGTGCCCTCTTGATAAACGTCTTTCATCCGCTCTGCTAGGAACCATGTGAATAATGCAGTCGGCCAGCCAGATTCTGGAAGTTCACACGGCTCGGAGCCACCCCTGTCAGATAGATGGAATGACCCAGATTATGGTGAGCTAATGACCAGAATTTTATGTTTTATTTTCTTCTTTAAGTTTTCCTGTGTCTGGCAAGGCAAGGTAAAAAAAAGCATTATAGATCAAGTCAGTCTGCTGGTAGTTCCACTATTTTGTACTACTACTGTATGTTATAATGAAGGAAGCAGGTTTCATTGAACTGTTTCATTGGGCAGTGCTTAGAAAATGTTTAAAATAATTGCAGAAAATTTCACTGAAGTTTAAAACTTAAAATATTCACTTTTTAAAATGTGGAACATGACAACACTCATACATTTCATATGTTTACTTAAAAAAATACACTAAGAATACAGCTAATGCTGTTTGGCCTTTAGTTCTTCACTGCTTGCTGGAGTGGAGTGCAGAACATTGGCAGATCCACAGAGGATACACAATTAAAAATACATTTACTGGCTAAGGTGCAGCTATACGTGCAGTTAAAATGTAATTAATTTGGTAACAAGAGGTTATTACTGAGTAAGTCCAAAATGGGTAACAGTGAGCAACAGCGCATGGTATTCCTAATTAGACAATGTGAAACAAGGCCAGCATCGTTACATCTCTCCTGCTAAAAGGAAATCATTCTATATCACTAAGACACATGGTGGAATTTACAGGCAAGGTTCATTTATGTATCAAGAAGATATTGCCTATAAGTTTAGGCACAAAATTAAAAAAATATAAATTAAGAATACTGCTAACTGTTGTTCCAAGTTACCTATGTTAGAGTTACTCAGTAAATAATCTCGTTACCAAATGAGTTACAATTTAACTACACAGGTATAACCGCAAAATTTGAAGTGTTATCGTAAATAATATGTTGAACTTTACGAGCGACTCTTCATTCTCAGACTTGTGTGATTGAGGTTATGGGTCTGAATAGCAGGTGAGCAGCTAAGAATATTTCAATTCCAGGTGATTAAATCGATAAAAATCAATAAATACAAAAGTAACCATATACAGTCATTGTTGGTAGCCCGTTGTATATAAGTGGAATAAACCCCTCCGGGCTGTCCCGGTTATTAGAAAATAATGTAGGCTACTTCGGTGGTAGTATGGGGTTACAGAAGAAATCATAGGACAGATGGACCGACGACAACGTCGCTTTTTCATACGTCAGTGTGAAAATTTGCCTAATCTTCGCGGGACTTTAGACCGCGGTGGAAACGCAGACAACCATGGGCTGAAGGAACCTTTTAGTTCCTTGTAAAGTAGTTCCTGGGACTAAAAGTTCCGGGTACTTTTGGTGGAAACGCGGCTTAAAGTAGTTGTGTGTGTGTCCCCAGAGGAGGCCAGCCTCCCCCCTCCCAGGGAAGAACCAGAACCAGAGTATGATGAGGAACCCCAGGAGGAGCCCCCCCCACGGGTGTACACGGAGCTGGAGAGGAACGTGGTCAGTAGCCCCGTCAATCACAGCCCTGTCAATCACGGCCCCAATCTCATCGCAGCCCGCACGCCCACGCCGACTGACCTGCACATCCACCCTGCCATGCTCCTAAGCATAATATACATACACACATGCAATCCTGCTCCTTTTTACCATTCAGAAATGATTTTACATCTCCAGACTCCAGCTCCAGTTAAAAACAATGTCTCATGGAAATGTAAAACACTAATTTAGAGTATCACTACCCCCCCCCCCCCCCCCCCAAAAAAAAAGAAAAACATTAATTGGGTATACAAGAAAAAAAGACAAACAATTACTTAAAGACTTCATCTATCGTTACATATTGGCCGGTGACACAGATTTACGATCTGACAACGTTACGCAAAAATCGGAAAAAAATTGAAATGTCACTGCAACTGCCAGATCTAAGCCGGCAACCTGTGACTCATAATGGTCCTGGGAGAGGATTGACCTGTTTCTTCACCCCTATTTTCTGTGTGTGCTCCTGCAGGACATCTTGAACCACGTTCTGAACGATGTGGAGCTGTTCATGGGCAGAGTGAGAGCACTCGTGGCTAAAGAGGATAAGAAAAAGAAGAAGATATTGATGATGAAGAAGAACAAGAAGAAAGGTGGACATTTAAAAATATTCCCCAAAAAAACAAGTGTATTTTTGTACACTAACGCCCATTTTCAAACTTTGCCTTGTAATCCACATCCATCGATTGGGGAAAGTGCACACTAGAAAGTTTGCCACGGTCAGGAATTAATTTAAGACCATGGGATGTATCACTGTAGAAAGTAGGGTAAGATACATGAATATGTTTCATGCCTGTTTGCTTTCACTATCCTGGTAGTAGCCTAGCAGGGATTGCTATCAACCCCTAGAGTAAATCACCTACTCACCAGTCCCAGGACTGCACAAATATTAATACAAACGAACGTGCTGTACGATGAGCTTATTAGATATTTCTCATTAAATGCTGTAGGCCATGGCAATGTTCATGTGTGTGAATGCCAAGCTATGGTTTCTTGTTGTTACGATTAACAAGGACAAAGGGGTGCTATGTCTTGGCTACTGATGTAATTCAGGAGGATTAGATTTGTGAATAGCATCAATCAATGCCTCTTTCGTTATGTATTTATTACTTCTGTCTCCTTCATTTTAAGTCACTGAGGATATGCCCACCCCAGAGGAATTTGAAACCTGCCTACAGAAAGTTAAGTTTGGATTTAACCTGCTGGTAAGTGTCTAATGTCCGGCACAGATTTAACTGACAAATGTGGAATGTACATAAAAATTTAATGAAAAGGAGAAACTAATGTAATGTTTGCCCCCCCCCCCCTCCTCCTAAGGACACCATCACACAAAATTAGTCCTTACATAATTTAAATAACACATACTTATTCATCAATTTAAAAAATGATACTAGCCGCAATGCAAGACACTACCGATTCCCAACACAACATCAGGAATGACCACATCAAAGGCCATGAAAAGATGAACAAGGTCACAGAATCAACATTTGCCACAAGATGGCTTCTTGCCCCAAGATCAGTGACATTCGCATTTAACTGCCGGTCTCTTTGCTGTGACAGGGGGTGCTAAATGGTGAGATCAGCAGTCCCAGCGCTCCCGAATTCACCCACATCTTCTTCTCCATCCTGGAGTTTGTAAGTTCCTATTTAATTCAGCCCTTTCATCTACTTTTTAATTAGATTTTATGTGCTCTACTGAAAAACGCAGACTAAGATTTTATCTTTAGATCCATTAATAATGGATAATTAATAATGGCATTATGAAACAAGTGTTTCACACATTAGTCTGCTGTGTCACAAAGTCAAACGAATCAAGATAAAGAATATTAGGCTCCATGTCATTGCGGCAGAACAATCGGCGTTAACCAGTTTACAGTCCTAATGGGTCTCAAGACCCTGTCAGCCAGCAGATTATCAACATTCGGAGTGACAGTACATTCAAGTAACATCCAATAAATGACCACTACTCCTGACTCAATTACACATGAGCTTGAGTCCAATTAGAGCTCATATTTCTTTTAGCACTGTGGTGAATTCTGGAAATCCATATGTATTTAATCTTCATTCCGGCATTGGAGTGACATTTAACCAACTAAATCAAAGCCACAGATTTGACTGGAACTTGAATGAACCATTGCACAAGGCATCAACCAATGGCTAGTCAACAGAATGCTCAGTACCGTGATTCTTCAGCAGCCAAAAAATTGACACAGCTATTCCAAGGTCTCTCAAACCTCCCCTCGCTCCTCTTCCCCTTCTCTTTCTCCCAGTTGGTGCCACATGCCCCCCTTGACCTGCCCTCCTCCATCATCGCCCCTCTACTGACAGACCAGACCATCAAACTCCTCAGCGAGGAGGCCAACCAGGAGGAGGACCAGCTTTGGCAGTCCCTGGGCGACGCCTGGAATATTCCCAGGTGGGACGCGCCACAAAATGACAACCCATTCCAGCCTGGATCTGGCACTGCTGGGAACATCTGGGCACAGTCCTGGCATGTGTTGAAATCGGTATCTGCCAATGGGGCCTGTCCTGTAGGCATATTTTCATCTACAGCTTTGACCAATGCAAGAATAAGCATTGTACATATATAATGGATACAGTAGTGAACTGGAGAATCAGATGCATTGCATGGTATATGACTCCCCCACCACATCCAACCTGGTCTTCTAAGTCATTATGCTTATGTATGGCTCCTTAACTAGCTGTTGTATTAGCGGTGGGGGAAAAAAAAACATAGCCAGTACACATCTGGGTTCTAAGGACACTGCAGGGTTTTCAGCAAGCATTTCTGGTGTTAAGCCATCCACTAAATGGTAATATAGCAGCCAAGCTGTCTGAAGGAAATGGAAATATTACATATTAAAGAGAATCATATTCATATAAAATTTTTTCTGCATACCGAATGTCACAATGTTAATTTTGGGAGAAATAAACTCAAGCAATGTCTCTGTCGCTCGTCTCAGCTCTAAATGGCCAGATGATGAGGATGAGGATGAAGTTCCGCCCTATTTCCCAGAGTTCGACGATGGTTGGGAGCCCCCCATGGTGGTCAAAGCTCCTCCAAAACCGAACCCGACCAATAACACCAAAAGTCAGCGGCCGCAGCCGCAGCCGCCACCGCCACCGCCAACTGAAAGGGCGCCACAGAGAACCCAGCCTTCTCAGGTAGGACTTCACGAATACATGGCATAGACTCCAAGGTCCAGAGTTTCCCTGTCATGACATTTGAAGGGCTAAGGTAAAATGATCTGCTTGCTACGATGAGCTAGAGTGAGTGCTCTGAAGTAATGCACAGCACATGCAACAACGTTTTTGAATGAGATTCGAAAGTTAAATGTTTAACTGAAACACCTAATGTTAAATTACTTCATTTTTTTTATAAATGTGAAGAAAGGTTGCATGAACAAAAATGACAAACTATTTTTTCTCTTTCCTCATCAAGTCTCCTGTTCCGTGGAACCCTCCAAAACCACGGTATGCTACAGTAAAAATCCTTACCCGCCAACTGTCTAATAATCTTTCATTGCCAGTACTCTGTAAATCCATGCATGCGTCAAATGAGACAAGGCGATTGGGACCTGGAATCCCCTCTGAACATGGACTACCTGATACAGTCTGCTGCAGGGGTAGATGAACCCGGTCCTGGGGTGTCAGAGATCTTCCTGGCTTTTGCTCCAATCCAAACCCATAACTACATCATTGTATGAATAATCAGGTTTATTGCACACACGTGACCATTTGCTGGGCGGTACTCAGCATTTCACATCAGATTGTGAGCAATCAGGCTCAGACTCTTAATAGTGCATCAAGCTCATGAGGTCAAAATCAGATGGAACAAAAAAAAAAAAAACCAGAAACATCACTGGCTCTCCAGGACCAGTGTGGCCCACCCCTGGTCTACAGTATTTATTTACGGATGTGTCTCTCTCATGAAACCTCAGTGAAATATGAGTGTGTACTTGTACTCGCAGGCCCAATGAGCCGCCGGCCCGTTACATGCGGGTGATGTACGACTTCGCGGCCAGGAACCGCCGAGAGCTGAGCATCATGAAGGACGACATGGTGCAGGTGAGCAAAGGGCACACAGTCACCATGAGCCTGCCCAAGGATTTTGGTGGCCCTAAACGACAAACTTGACGGAACCGATCGCGGAAAGGGGTGGGGATGGGGGTGGGGGGGTGTCGAGGGGTTGGTGGTGGGAGGGCCGTTCTGAGCATGGACGACTTCCTAAAGTCCACAGCACTTATGGATGTGCACTTTCATGGAACACCATCGAGTATCAGGTACCGGGGAGGTCTGCCATTGCTAAAAAAAACTTCTAAGCTCAAATTATGTGTCCCATATGGTCATTATTATGAGCATAAACGACTGAAAAGACTATTTAAGCCAGCAGCTGGCTCTGTGCAGGCCACTGTCTGGGTTAGTGATGCTGTGTTAAGCTAGCCGTATGAAGCAAGACTTCGATAATAGAAGACCTGGGCACTTCAGTTTTCTTCCATGAGCATTCATCGTCCCCCATTGATTGCAACAAAATGAAGGATCCTACAGGGTAGCGGTACCCCACCTGTGCCCCACAGATGATGCTATTCTGGTAAGTCCTGTGTCAACAGTCCTGTCCAATAGCAGGAGGATTCAACTGTCCGCTGTGCAGAATCACTAAACGTAAAGACACACAGCTGCTGGGAATTTACGGGAGCCTGTTCGAACCGTTCCGTGTGGAAACGCGAGTGCTCGTGACCGGGCATGAGCCGCGTTGTTTGTGTGCGCAGGTCCTGGACCAATCCAAGCAGTGGTGGAGAGTGCGTAACGCAGATGGGGAGGAGGGGTACGTGCCCCACAACGTGCTGGTGTCTGCGGCGGAGAAACAGGTGGACGAGGAGCCCAAGGTGAGAACGGGGAGAAGCTCTGCACCACGGGAAGAGATTAAAAGAGATTGTCTGCAACAACACCGTGTAGCTAACCAAGGAAACTGAAGGGGTGTATAACATCACAAACCTAAAAGAGTACACTCTATTTCTATGCGTGTTGATGCCTTAAGTTAGTTCCAATAGATCATCTTATATCGCAACAAAATCATGGGTATGCTAATTTCTTCATTGCTAGCTGATGATAGCCAGCTAACTAACCACTATTACATTCACAGTCTTCACTCGATCAGGTGAAGCGATTACAGTTGTCCGTTGGGGAGTTGTCTCTCCCCAACCAGGGGATGGTGTCACACTGACCTGAAGAGGAGTTCAAGAGGAGTTTCTCCAGCATGCTTTTCTTTCAAAGCTGTGTTTTTTTGCTTGTGTTTGTCTGGCCTTGTACATTTGGGATGTCTGACATCTTGACCTCCCGTCAGGAGATGAACTCGCCTCCAACCTTGAACAAGAGATCCAAACCGGAGGAGGTGAAGGCCTGGCTGGAGTACAAGGAGTTTTCAAAAATGTAAGACACAGCGAAACATCTTCAGCACTGCAGACACTACTGAGATAAAGATAGCCACTGGAGTTATTAATCGCCATGACATATGAAATATGCATGTGCAATCTGAGAAAAGCATGCAATTTCCTTTATAAATTCTCAATTGCCTTAATGACTGTACAATAACATGCAGCTTACTGTGTGTGGTTGACCCACCGTACAGTAGGTGTCTGCCAGTAACCCAGTGTACTGCCTAACTAATTGGTGTGTGTGTGTGTGTGTGTATGTGCGGGTGTGTGTTTCTGTGTGTGCGTGGTGTGTGTACATACATGTGTGTATGTGGTGTGTGTGTGTGTGCGTGTGTAGTACGGTGCGCTGTCTGGGCGTGCTCAGTGGCTCCCTGCTCCTGGGCCTGACGCGGGAGGAGCTGAAGCAAATGTGCCCAGAGGAAGGGGGGCGGGTCTTCTTCCAGTTACAGAACGTGAGGAACTCCCTGGCGGTGAGTCTCGGATAATGCCATGGCCTGAAGACTCATCTCTTCAGACCATACCTGGACTAACCACCACCACGCTGTATATTTCACTCTAAATCCCCCCCCCCCTTTTTAATGACACTTGTTACATGTTGCCCCATCCCAGCACTTTTTGGTAATTTGTATTTGTCCTAATACTGTAGCTTATTCTTCTGCCTAGTTGGCTTTGCAGAGGTTAGGTCTGAATAGTGTTCACTGTGTGAACTAAACTGCGTTCTTGGCTAGAAATAGCTGTACAAAATAAGTATTGTATCTTACTGAACCTGTGTTTAGTAGTTGTCTATGACCATGAAATGCACTTTTTGTACGTCGCTTTGGATAAAAGCGTCTGCCAAATAAATGTAATGTAATGAAACGATGACCCGGAAACATGGCACAGGCCAATCACGCACAGCGCTGAAACTACATCCGTGGTTTCTTACCCTTTTCCTCTCGGGTTCTCCACAGCTGGCCAATGAGAACGGGAAAATCCGGTACAACTGACACCGGGAGGCACGGGAGACAGAGGAAGTAAAGGAAGAGGGAGGGGACAGATGCTAACAGATCAGAACAACACGCAAACAAAGGAAGAGGACAAGTTACCAATGAATTATTCTGTTCCTGCCTTTATGACGTATTACTCAATATAACACAGATGTAAACTTTTGCACAGAATGCCAATATGCTACATTGCACCACCTGACAGAACGCTGCTTAGCTCTGGGAGGACTATTTAGAGTGTTTTACTGTTATAGATTTAGCAGTGGCACTGTCCTCATGGACTACACATTGACAAGCACAGTCTATTAAGATATATAAACATATATAAACATATAAAAGATCACGTCAGTTATAGGATGATAACGTGTATGTAAGATGTATGTAAGTGTATTGCAAACATTGTCAGGAACACTGATTCTCTAGAGCCATTCTTCTCATGATTCAGTTCTTAATTCGGTTGTAAATTATTTCTACCAAATGGGTCTTGTGTTACCGCCTTCTTGTGTCAAAACTGAATTTACGCTTTTGATTAGTTTGTGTTCATTTTGCTAATAATAAACCTGTGAAAGCACGCAACACCCCCATTGACAGCTTACTGTTGGGTCAGGGAAAATAACTAAACTCCCACTTGTTTACTCGCACTAATTGTCTACCTCAACATGAAATCTAGTACGATCTTTCACTAATGAGTGGAAAAAAAGTCATATATATATATTTTAAGTTATACTGCAGTTTTGATAGCGTGCATAGAACATTGTAAAGTCACTAAAAGCAATATGTTAACCGATCAAACAAAACTGTTATATTAATGTATTCACATTTCATTCTTATTGAAAACAGACAGTGAACAGCCCCACACAGCACAGCCTATTTGGTTCAAGTTGGTAGGATGCTAAAAAAAATTGTTCTGTTTGCCTAGAGTCACACACAGACCCGCCCTTGAAAAAGGTTGGAACTCAAATCATTATGAGACCATAAATTGCAGCTTAGCCTCAGATAAGATAGCATTTTTCTGATAGTTTTGCTGACTCAGATCTTAATGACATGGGTATAGATACTAATAATTCTCCATTATAACCTTCTGTCCAGCCAAACTGACTTGAAGTGAAACTAAATCTGACCCAAGGCAGTTATAGTTGGGGCAAATAAAAAGCAGACTCTGTAGAATAAATCTACAGTACATGATCATGTAAAAAGTCACCTAGAGAGAATGTGTGTATACCTTTAAGGAAAGGAAACATTTGGGGCGAATACCAATTTCTTTTCTGTTGATTCAGATAAAAAGATCTTAGCACTATTACTATATTTATATTACTATTATATTTTTAGGAATGCTATGGGTTAGGAATGCTAACAGATCATCATATGCTCTTTTATTTCATTAGAAATGTACATATTTGTGTAGAATGTGAAATCCCAAATAAATGAGTTTAACATCTAAACACAATGACCGAAGGGCAAACATTTCTGCAAAGGGAAATTACTAAGGTGGTGGGCTTGTACTAACTGTCACACAAGACACGCTCCTTAGATGAATAAACATGCTTTATTTTTCTTTATTAAACATTACACACACTAGCTCAGAAGCATTTGACAGACGGTAATGTACTGGCATTCACTGAAAGCTGGTGACTGGAGACTACAGTAGAGCAAAAATAAAAATAAAAATGAAAAAAATGAAAAATCCCAATGCAAGTCATACATAAACAGAGATAAAGAGGTGAAGCACTGACCAAATTAAAAATGTTAACACGAATCCTCATTTAAATGGAGACTGACCCAATTTACAGTAGGAAAGAAAAAGGAATTTAGATTACAAAGCAATCACAAAGCTAAGTGAAAATTTGGCAGCTCACCTTCATGCCCTTGAGGCAGAAACACCACGTCTATCGGTTTGATTGCTAGTATAGTCACAGACTCTAGTGCTCCAGTGTCAGAGGTGTAAATATGACATTTAGTGATTTTTATAGCAGGATGAGGAGAACCTGAAACTAGTCTACTGCAAGGGCAACATAAGAAAAGTAGGACCTAATGTTCCGCCCACTATTAAAGGGCTTGAGATAACCCCTATTTAGCAGTGTTAGTTACCATAAAAACTACATACGTCAAGCATTGCTACTGTTATTTAACACTAATGAGGACCTACACATCTTTCCTCTGTATCAGCTGAATTATATTTTATCGTGACATTCTGTATTTATGCATTTGACAATTTGCCAGTGCGCCAATTCTCATTTTAGAATTTTCGTTTTATCAGCTCAGTATTACATCATTTCGCAATGCTTAGAATACACGTCATTCATAGTTTTTGGTCAGAAAAAGTACAGGTGTAAGTTTGGAGATATTCTGTGGAGACGAAAAGGGAAGCAGAATATTGAACATTGTACATAACAATAATGTTTTACGGAAAGTGTCAAGGATTTGAATGCATGACCCTGCATTCCAAGTTGCATCACGCGACTTCAGTCCAACCGTCCTACCCCAGTCAATAACACAGACTGGTTGTCAAAGTACAATCAGCCAGAGCCTCTCATTAGTGGGAACAACAGGGTATAAAACGCTGGATGTTTAAAGGCCATTTGGAATGGTCACACATGCAAAGGGGCTCGGTGCTCATCACACACACAGTAAAGGGACATTTTCCATCTCCTTTCTGCTTTTAAACTTGTGTAATGACATGGGCTTGTTTTAACCCTTCATATGGTATCACACTCCTGCTGACTGACTCTCTGTTTACAGCCCAGAAAATGGTTTGCTACTGGCAAAAGCCTCTCATACGTCCCTCTCCCTCTCCACAGAAATAAGGTCCCAAATTCTCTCAGCGAAGGAACATGAGTAATACATACGGCAACACACTCAAATAAAAGAAGAGAGAGTTTGGAGGGATACAATAAAGAACACAACAACATTGCGAACCCTCCTGTGTATTTAAAACTGATGAGATGGCAGTGGAAAAAAAAATTAAATAAGATAAACCGAATAAAATATAAAAACAAAGCCATAGACAGCTGTCACAGGTGTAGCTCTGACAGAATGACAGATCTAGGACATGGAAACTTCATATTGGTATTCCAATTCAACAGCTGTCTAGCTGAAACCGCAATCATGTCTGAAAAAAGAAACCCAACCCCAACATCGGAGGTAAACACACTGTGGTATAATTACGAACACAAATAACAAAAAAACAACTACACTACAGGTGGGATCAACAAACGAAAAAGCAAAACATGCTCACAGTGTAATATTATATTGTTTGTTGGGGGCCTTCTTTCAAGTCATTGTTTGGGGGTTAGTCTGGGTTTAGTCTGAGTTCAGTCAGGGAAGTAGACAACATTCACAGACTTGGGAAGAAGGACTTTCTCACAAAATCCTCAGTAGTTCAGCGCCAATCAGAACTGTACTGGTGCGTTTGCTTGCCCTGATCAAAGACCGTGACAAGAGGAGGCTAGTGGGAATTGGGTCTGGCCTGGCCAATGACCCATCTGGACACACCAGCACACCATGAAATAAAATGAAAGTATTCCTTCTTTAACCTGGGCTGTATCACAGTTGTAAGAAACCAGGTTTTGGGATGGGAGGTTGCTGTTTACAGGGTGTGAAACAGACACACACCACTGATAAACACGACTAAAAAAAACTTTGTGAGAAATATTGAGGAGCCACATGGGTTAGAAGTACACGCAGCACCCAAATGACAAACATACAAAAGGGGAATATCTTTCTCTTAATAGATCATCTTTTCAAAAAATGCAAAAATCAAACATTCAGCCCACTTTGAATATCTATCTGTGACAAAATTATAGGCAATAATAATAATTATTATTATAATAATAGAACGGAGGCCACTGGAACAGCCTTAGTACCTAATTTAAGCTATGCATAAACACAAGCTAGAACTACTGATTGAAAACAAAATTCAAAATCTTCAATACAATATAGACATCGATATAGATTTATAAATCACTAATCTCTATACCTTTTTAAAAAAATACACTTTTTAAGTTATGCAAACTAAACCGACTCTCTGGAGGCTCAACGCCCAGAGCCGAAGAGTTTCTCGGTGCCGTCGAAGTCAAGTACCCACAATGCACTTGCGTTTCTTCTGCTGTCCATTTCTTTCTGTGTTTACACACAGAAGACTTTTTTCATCTGAAAGCATATCTCATGTTCCTTGCTCAGGGGGAATTATTTTAACGGCATTGCCCCCCTTAATGTTACTGTTGATGTAAATATCATTCATTAACCTTTTTTTTTTGTTATCATGTAATCTTCATCACAGTACACCCCCTCTTTCCCCCACCTACAACTACGCCGATACATCAGCCTCTGCAAGTTACAAAAGTGTAATTTGAATTGAATCGGGTGTTGGCTATAATAGTCTTGTGTACAGTACACTAGAATGGAGAGCATACTCCACAGCTACGAATTGATTAGGTGCTAAAAAAACAGCAATCTACAGCCGCGGACACCTCTACTCCTAGAAATACATCTTAAGGGGAGGTAGTTCGACGTAAAATATCGACAAAAACGTGGAACTCTAAGGACTTCAATGCAAAATGGATAGGCAGATCCGATGTGCGTGGCAAACAAGATAACAAGATAATAAATAATTACCGTAGAACAACAGTGCTGTCTAACCGTGACAAACGCAGGTATAAAACAAACAAGTCAAAACATAAACAAATTTGAACAACACAAAATGGAGGTCCTTCAAAAGAACGGCAATCGGATGGTCAACGGGAGGGGTGGACACATAGCGTAAAGCGTGTTTCACGCGTGACGCGGCCGTCCCGCGAAGCGTGAGGCGAGGAAGAGGCTCCTCCGAAAAGCAGCAGAAGTGGTGGGCGTGACCGGAGGGCGGGGCCTGGCGCTCTCTCGCGCTCTGGCGCTGAGCTAGCTTCCGTTAGCTTCCGTTAGCTTCCCCTGAGAGCCTCTGTAGGGCGGCATTGTGGGTGCAGCCCCCGAAATGCAGAATCGCAGCACGATGCATGCAATGGCCACATGCATGCATGCATGCATGCACACGCTCGCTGCTCCTTCACATTGCTTTTGTAAACAGCGCGTTCATCATCCTTCTGTTGTTGCCGTAGTTTTCAGCGGGAAAGCGGGGCGAGGCGGCCGATGTGGAGGAGCGCTGCAGGCGCACAGCAGAAGCACAGCACGAGCCAAGCAGCGCACAGGAGGGGGTTTCCGTTCGGTCTGAAAGCCTCAAAGCAAGTCATTCGCTTTGGAAAGACACAAATCAGAGAGAGCAGATTCAGCTCTGCGCTTCTGACCGGGGACACTGGGCAGTCAGCACAAACAGTCACTTGGATACAGTGGCTGAGCACGGATACGAGACCTGGTGCGTTTCAATGCCGTGCGGAAAAAAAAAAAATACATTACCCAGCGTGCACCAGAAGTACCTGGCTTCAAACAACAGTGTTCCTCAACTGAAAAATGAGTCGTAGGGCTAAAATTGTAACTGCTAATTACTCTTGAATAAATTAACTAAAGAGCAAGGACAATTAAGGATCCTTGAAACTTTGGTGCATTGCCCCAATTCTTATTTAAAAGAGAAACAAACAAATGGAAAAAAAGACATTGAAGTTTTTTTTGATGCGGTTGAGCTCAGCATTGATGCAGTCCCACCTGAAGAGCTGAAGAAACGAAAGGGAGAAGGCACGAGTGATCCTGGCTGGTGTGTGGACTGGACAGCGCATGCAACACCAATAGGCTTCACCGACAGGAGGTCCATAACACACCCCTCCTGTCTCAAAAACACGTCAATCGCACGCTAAAACGGGGTAAGGGGAGGGGGTGGGGGGGGGCATGCCGGACAGGACTGTACCGTTTCTCCACAGAACACGCTGGCGTTTGAGGTAATGGGCGTGGCCTCGTGGCTGGGGTGGACTCCATGTTTACTGGTGATATGGCTGAGGACTGGCGAAGGCCTTTGACTTATCATGGCTACGGGCCTCCTCACCTACATGGACCGCCACTGCACACTCAGTAAAAGGGCATTTCCCACACACATCTACCAAACTAATATTCAAAGAACCACATATATATAGAAATAAATATATAAATACTTGAACATACAGTGTGTCCCAAATCAATTTTCAAATGCAGTTAAAAGACCATTTGCACAATGCTCATATCATGGAATGTAGACCCCTCTGGCTTGGTCCCACAATCTATGTGATGCAATGAACATAAAAATAACTAGCAGGACTAACGGAGAGCATGCTTCTCGCTGCCATTCTGTCCAAACAGAACAACAGAGACGGAGAACTCTTTGTGTTGCATTACTTTGTTTTCCTGTCATGTGCAGAGGCCATCTACTGAATAATGCTCTCACATCTCCACAGTGATGTCACATCTCCACACCCATGTGAAAAAAAACTTTCATTACACTTCAAGTATTCTTAAGTATAAAATAGTGTACTTCAGGCATACTTCAGCATACTAGTTTTTCACATGGGCAGCGATGTCACAATATCACTAGAACATTTGAATAAAAAAGATCAGAATGAACATGGCCTATCATGTGCGTGTGTGCGCATTCTGGTAGCTTCTCAGGCAGAGAGCCTGCATTCTTCACAAGACGGTAGGGATTTTCACATGCTGGGTCACATGACAGGGGAGGGGCTTAGGGTGGAGGGGGCGGGGCTTCTGACATACATTTAAATAAAAACACCATTGTGGCTTCTGTTAAAGGAGGAGTAGAATAGGCTGCCCTCAACACCACAGCCCTTTTACCACACAGACTTTAAAATACAATTGAGTATTGAAGCTTTGCCTCATTACCAACTGGCCGGGAGATTTACACAAAAGCATTGTGGGAAAAAAACAGAGAGAGGGGCCAAAAGAAAGCAGGGGGTATGGAGTGCGACTGAAAAAAAAGGACAGAAGGAAAGGGAAAGGAGACGTCTACAATGACCTCCTTGGCAGAGAGAAGGAGAGGAACCGAAGGAATGAGTGAATTCAGCATCAACCCGGCCAAACCTGGACAGAGCCACAGAGGCGGCCCACACTGGCCCAAACTGGCCCAAACTGGCCCACACTGGCTCAAACTGGCCCACTGGTCTGGGGAGGATGACTCTGGGGTCTTGGACAGGAACACGGTGAGAGTGCGCAATTCAGCAATTCAGTAGGAGGGAGTGGGGTGGGGTGGGGGGGGGGGGGGGGGGGGGGGGGGTTTGCGGGTGGCGGGGTCTCCTTTCCTTTCTCCCTGTGCTGCTCCGGGACGGAGGAGGTGGGGGAGGAGGAGGAGGAGGAGGAGGAGGAGGGGCTTTATCGCCCTCCTGGCACCGGGGCCATGGACAGCGTGTCCTCCTCCTCGATGGTCTCCAGCTCCTCGGACCGCACGGCCTGGGTGATGAGGTTGAGCTCCTCGCACATGGTCTCGTAGCGGTACGCCACGCGGATGTCCGGCACGTTGCTGCGCCGGATGTCGTTGTTCTCGGGGCCCTCCTTGATGTACTTGGGCCCCAGCCAGTAGTTCTTCGCCTGCGGGGGGGGGGGGGGGGGGGCAGCGTCAGAAGCACAGAGCATGTTGGGTACTTGGGAGGAGGTGTGGAGTGAGAGAGGGAGGAGCGGGGAGGTCAGGAGGAGAGGCTGTGTGGGGGGAGAGAGGGATGAAAGGAGGAGGTGAGAGGTGAGAGACGTATCAGTAGAGGAGGGGCAGTGTGGGGGGAGAGAGGGATGAAAGAAGGAGGTGTGGGGTGAGAGAGGGAGCAGTGGGGAGGTCAGGAGGAGAGGCCGTGTGGGGTGAGAGAGGGAGGAGTGGGAAGATCAGGAGGAGAGGCCGTGTGGGAAGAGAGAGGGAGGAGTGGGAAGGTCAGGAGGAGAGGCCGTGTGGGAAGAGAGAGGGAGGAGTGAGGGAGAGGCCATGGGGCCTGTACCTTGTGGGAGAAGCCGCTCATGAGCACACTGTTCCTGGCCAGCTCACACATGTCACAGGAGCTGAGCTTCCACACCTGAGCAGCAATGCTGTACTCCTCCATCAGGGGCTCCTGAGCAGGGAGAGGAAATAAATACAATTCAGAATGGGCGGGGCTTACCTTGGTGAAGTGGCACCGGTTCAGAATGGGCGGGGCTCACCTTGGTGAAGTGGCACCGGTTCAGAATGGGCGGGGCTCACCTTGGTGAAGTGGAACTGCAGGGGGTCGTCGGTGGACAGGGAGACCATGAGGCCGCGGGACAGGTACTCTGGAAGGGGGTTGCGGTGGTAGCTGAGGAACAGGCTGTTGTTGCTCAGGGGTGACATGGCGATGCCAATCTGGGCCAGGTAGTACAGGTACTGCAGCACTGGAGCCTGGTGATGGAGGGAGGGGAGGGGGAGAGAGGGAGAGACAGAGAGAGAGAGAGAGAGAGAGATTTAGACATTATGACAGAGAGTTACATATATACAAAGCTTACGTGAGAGAAAAAAGAGCGTGTGGAAGAGAGGAAGAGAGCAAGAGAGAGAGAGAGAGAGAGAGGGAGAGAGAGAGGGGAGATGGCGTGGCCTCACCTTCCTCAGCAGCAGCCCGTGGGAGATGTTCTCTGACAGCATGAAGCCAGACACCAGGTGATGGATAGGCCCCGCCTCTCCACAATGAGGGCGGAGAACCAGCGTGTTGAAGCCCCGCCTCCTGCACACAGACACCAGGAGAGCAGCGGAGGACTGATCAGCCTCGGTCGATCACAATATCACTGCAGCGCATTCTAGGCCCCTTGAATAACACATAACACTGCCCCTTCATTTCTCCAAATAATATTCCCCAATTTCTCCAAGTTAAGTGTGGTCTGCACTTTATCTTGCTGTATCTTACTTTGCGCATTCTACCACAGTGCATATGGCATGTGGCACTAACTCAGTGTTATGCATGTTGTGGTAGTGTGGTCATGTTGTTGAGACATGGTAAGCGTTGCTCTTGATGTCTTGATGTAACTTGTCCATCGTGCAGCGTGTGTTGTTTGCTGCGAGTCACTCTGTGGTCTCCTACCTGCACAGGTGGTTGAGCACGGTCATGTTGGCTTACCTGCACAGGTGGTTGAGCACGGTCATGTTGACTTACCTGCGCAGGTGGTTGAGCACGGTCATGTTGGCTTACCTGTACAGGAGGTTGAGCACGGTCATGTTGGCTAACCTGCGTAGGTGGTTGAGCACGGTCATGTTGGCTTACCTGTACAGGAGGTTGAGCACGGTCATGTTGGCTAACCTGCGTAGGTGGTAGAGCACGGTCATGTTGACTTACCTGCGCAGGTGGTTGAGCACGGTCATGTTGGCGTACATGTAGTACAGGTAGTAGGAGTAAGGTGGGTTGTCCTCCTCGGTCCAGTTGACCGGGAGTGGGCTGTCGAGGTTGAAGATGTGCTGTTCAGGTTTGGACTCGTCATCAACACTGTCGAAACCCACCACCTAAACGTGTACACAGACACAAAGACAGACAGACAGACAGACAGACAGGCAGACAGGCAGGCAGGCAGGCAGGCAGACAGGCACACACACACACACACACAAATTTGAGCAAGATCAGAGATGAAAAGGGTTTTAGAGATTTGCACTTCCTATGTTATATTCATTTTGTGGATGATGTTATCAAGAGCAATGTTGGAGCAACATAAGTACATTCACCTTATTAATATGAACGACACAGCCAGACGTGGCTAACGACACTCGCAGATCAGCTAGCATAGATGCACCACCACTAAACCACAAGTACAAACTAGTTATGCTAACAAAGAACCAGAATAAAACCTCTGAATACATGTAGATTACATACAGCCCCTAAGAAGAGAGACATTAACCCATAAAAAAAATAAGATGGCAGTGCTGACCTCTGTTCAGTAATGGTTCTGCAAGACGTAGACGTGTGTGCTGCAATGGTTTTCTAAGAGGTGTAATGGCAGAAGCGCCATAGTTCCGCCGTAGGAACAGAGGCACTCACGTGCTGGAGGAAGAGGTGGAGGTCGGGGTGACTGCGGGGGTTGATGGTGACCTCGAACAGCGGCTGGAAGACGTTCTCCAGCATCTCCTCGAAGTTGGCCAGCTGCTTCTTGGTGTGGTAGACATCGCTGCGGGAAGAGGACATGTGGCGGTAAATCGGCCGTCTCGCAGCGGGGGTGGGGGTGCTGGGGGGGAGGGGTTTGGGGGGGCGCGTGTACTCACAAGAGGCGGGGCACCTGGACCAGCCAGCGCACGTTGTCCGAGTACACGCCGTGCTTGACCGCCCACTGCGCCAGCTTGTCCCACTCGTCCCGCGACCGCCCGTAGATGGACAGCCGCAGCTCCACGTTCTGGTACTTGCTCTCCTCCAGGTCCTCCATCACCTCCTGAAGCAGGCAGGCAGGCGGGCACCAGGATCAGGGGCACGTTTGGCGGGCCGGGGGGGGGCAGGACTACTCCCACTCTCTCTGACTGACTGGACCACTAGTTTCTGGACAGGCCCTGATGTGCTTTGACTTCCCATCAGCTACTCTGGGAAAGCTTACATACTGTCTGCCCCAAGAATCAACACTGAGGTTCCGCTCTCTACCCACTATAGCACTGCACTGCACAGGCCAACAATCAAAGCCTCAGATCATATGTTCCAGCTAAGACTGTTATAAATAGCAGGGGCATTTCAGCTAAACACATTTTATGCTACTTTTTTTACTTCATTTTGCTACCCGTAGCTATGGGAATGAATATAATTAGTCAGGAGCTGAAACACGTTCAGCCCCCCAGGCAGAACGCTCAGGGTGGAGAGCAGAGCTGGTGTCGCACCTTGATGATGTGGCCGAAGTACTTCCCCTCGATGTGGTTGTCGGTCTTGATGAAGATCTCTCTCAGGATGGACTCCCCTATGGGGTTGTACTTGGCGTTGAACTTGTCGAAGCGGTGGAAAGTGTTACGGTCCTAAAAAAAAATGGGAGGCCCACAGTCATCATGCAGCCCCACAAGCTTTCTCAAACACTACTGACATACTAACAGACAAACTACAAACTACTGACATATTAACAGACACTCTAATACATGCAGTATTACATTCAGGGTACAGAACACCAGGGATATTCAAAACTCTAATGTAATGATGTCTATGCATAATAATTGCAGGATAAAAAGAAAGAAAATATCAAGGATGGACACAGACAGTTCATCAAGGTAAACCAAATGGTCTTCACTGCGCAACAGCAAAATAAACCTTCCGTGACCTGAACTCCAAACGGACACAGCTGCTTCTCCACCTAACCCCACGACCAGTAAATCAGCATAAGAGTGTATGCATGAGCATTGGACACTGTCTGACTGCCCCTTTGGAGATATCGATAGACCCCATTAGCCCCCCCCCCCCCCCCCCCCAGGACTCACGGCGTGCATGTCCAGCGTGTCCACGCTCAGGTCGAAGGCGGTCAGGTTCATGGTCTCGAACACCTCCATGAGCGTCTGGCCCTTGCCCTTCTCTATGTGCACGATCTCGCCGGGGTACTTCTTCATCGCCCGCTTGATGAAGCGCAGCAGGTGCTTCTGGTTCATGCAGGAGGAGGCGTGGATGTGCGTGTCCACCTGCAGGGGGAGCCAGAGAGCAGCTCACTCAGATTCACAGTGAGTCAATGCACAAAATAGCCATTAGAGTTCTGTGTGTGCGATGAAGGTTCAGGAGTTAAAACAGATACTACACTCAGCTCCTCAGTTCAGTTTTATTTATATCACAGCTGACTCAATTACAATACAATCCCATGTCTAATACATCAAACTGATTTGATGTATTAGACAGAAAGGCTCCTTACATTTTGTAAAATCAATCGGTGGATTTTCCAAAATGTCCTTTAGGTGGCAGCACTCTGGTTGTTAATGGATGTTCAGTTCTGAATTTGCCAATTTACACCTGAAACGGGCTGAAACCTGACTCCAGCCAATCGTAGCGCAGCGCCGGGCCAAGGCCGCAGCGTGGGCGTGTGCGTGCGCGACGGTGCTCACCTTGCGGATGTTGTAGAAGTCGCGGTGCGGGACCTTCTTCTGAGCGGCCAGCTCCTTCATCTCGTTCAGCAGGATGTGCATCTGGAACTTGGAGCTCAGGTACTGCAGCCGCCGGTAGCAGAAGGACTTCCTGTTCACGGAGGTCACAGACAGGAAGTGAGCGGGGCATCGCCCGGGCAAGGACCGACGGCTTTCCAGCTGTTAAGGTTATTAAGCGCAGCTGGCATTTTACCATGAGACTTCATAGCTTAACAGTGATACCTGAATAGTCATTGTTGACGGTAACACTTCGGACTACTGCAGTCCTTTTCCAAATGGGATTACTATCACAATTTCTATTCTATTTTCCTCCATGAATATGCACACACAACAGCAGTGTGTTTGTTGTTGTTCATTGCTGTTATCCCATCTTGCGACATGATGTCTGTTGTGGTATTATGCTTTTCTTGTAAAATCTTTTTTCTGTGATAGCAAAAAACAAAGTGTACCCGGAGCAGAGTGTACTTCAGTGCCCATCGGCGAAGGCTACGCCTCGCTCGTTAAACTGAAGGGGCCTCCAGCGCTCTCACAGGCCGGGTTGCGGACGCAGTAATTGCTCGCAGCTGGTCAGCGATAAATTCGACAGCGAGGGCTGAATATGCTGACAGGAGTGTGAGCAGATTTTGGAAGTATGCTGACAGGAGCGTGAGCAGATTTTGGGAGTATGCTGACAGGAGCGTGAGCAGATTTTGGGAGTATGCTGACAGGAGCGTGAGCAGATTTTGGGAGTATGCGGACAGGAGCGTGAGCAGATTTTGGGAGTATGCTGACAGGAGCGTGAGCAGATTTTGGGAGTATGCTGACAGGAGTGTGAGTAGATTTTGGGAGTATGCTGACAGGAGCGTGAGTAGATTTTGGGAGTATGCTGACAGGAGCGTGAGTAGATTTTGGGAGTATGCGGACAGGAGCGTGAGCAGATTTTGGGAGTATGCTGACAGGAGCGTGAGCAGATTTTGGGAGTATGCTGACAGGAGCGTGAGCAGATTTTGGGAGTATGGTGACAGGAGCGTGAGCAGATTTTGGGAGTATGCGGACTGGAGCGTGAGTAGATTTTGGGAGCTGGCGGAGGTACTCACACGGGGCCGTTGATAATGAGGGCCATCATGACGTTCATGTCCGCGATGTACTCCTGCAGGTCGGGGTAGGGCAGGTCCAGCTCTGTGCTCCTGGGGGGCGGGGAGGGGGGACAGCTTTAAACATGCTTCTTCCTCATAGTCCCTCTTAGCCTCACTAGTATCCCTATCACCAGTGTGCACTTACAGTTTAACTGTGTTCAACCATACAATGTCACTTATGTTGGGCAAATACATTTCCTTTTTCCCTCATGCAGAAAGACAATCTGGAAACGGTATTTATGCGGCACAGTTCAGGTCTGCTGAAGCTGAGTCAGAACCCCAAGCCACTCAGTCACACAGTGGCTCGTTCAGGTTTCTATAATGACAAAACATTGGGCCTTTATAGTACACAATGCATACTATTCTGCCCTCACTGAATGAAGCATTCCAGCTCTGGACAGGAAGTAGAGTCAGCATCGTCTTTTTTCTGATCAACAGTGTTTCACTCAGGACTCACTGCCCGAGTCAACCCTGGACTGCCACTACATTTTGGACAGGTGGACATAAGCACACTCTATACAGTGAGAGCACTGCAGTGTTTTGTGTACACACTGATCGGCATGTGCCTGCATTACTTTTCCATGGTGGTCCTCTTGGTGTACACGTGCATCACACCGTCCACCATCTTGCACCCATAGCCCGTGTCCGGAGGCATGTTCTTGGGGTCCTGGCCCTCGTAGGGGTGCGTCTCCGAAACTGGGGGGTGCACAGGGGCGTCTGTGGAGAGGTTAACGAGGGATGAACATGAAATTTCTCTACATGTCAGAAACTTCCATTTAGAGTTCAGTGAGTCCATTTAGAGTTCATTGCACTGACAATATGACGGACAACATATGAAGAATAATAACAGAATTACAGAGCAATCACCTCATTCGCAATGCACATATCACCACCTAAAATAACCCTTAACCCCACCCTCCTGTCTGTCCCACTTTACCCAGTACCACACAGGTATCTGTAGCCCCGCCCTCCTGTCAACCTCACTTCCCCCAGACCCACGCAGGTCCCTGTAGCCCCGCCCTCCTGTCAATCTCACTTCCCCCAGGACCACGTAGGTCCCAGTAGCCCTGCCCTCCTGTCAATCTCACAAGACCACGTAGGTCCCTGTAGCCCCGCCCTCCTGTCAATCTCACTTCCCCCAGAACCACGTAGGTCCCAGTAGCCCCGCCCTCCTGTCAATCTCACCTCCCCCAGACCCACGCAGGTCCCTGTAGCCCCGCCCTCCTGTCAATCTCACTTCCCCCAGGACCACGTAGGTCCCAGTAGCCCCGCCCTCCTGTCAATCTCATAGGACCACATAGGTCCCTGTAGCCCCGCCCTCCTGTCAATCTCACCTCCCCCAGACCCACGCAGGTCCCTGTAGCCCCGCCCTCCTGTCAATCTTACAGGACCACGTAGGTCCTTGTAGCCCTGCCCTCCTGTCAATCTCACCTCCCCCAGACCCACGTAGGTCCCTGTAGCCCCGCCCTCCTGTCAATCTCACAGGACCACGTAGGTCCCTGTAGCCCTGCCCTCCTGTCAATCTCACCTCCCCCAGACCCACGTAGGTCCCTGTAGCCCCGCCCCCTGCCGCGGCTCCTGTCGTACCTGCAGACACGGGCGTCTCGGGGATCTCGTCGTACACGCGGAGCTCCAGGGGCTTCTCCCCCAGCTCCTGCAGGTAGCGGGCGGTGGTCTTGCAGAAGCTCTGCATGGACACGGCCATGTACTTCTCCCGGATGAACAGGGCCTTCACCACACACTTGGCTGCGTCCAGCAGGTCCGTGAAGGGAACCTGAGGTGGGAGGAGCCAAGCGGGAGCTGTAGAATTCACAGTCTTAAACAATGAGAACAGGTTCTTCAACTGATGTCATTTAATATCAATTTTTCCCCCCACTATATTTGTATAAGTTCCTTCACCACTTTCACACAGCCTCTACTTTGAACAGTCACCAACCTGCCAAGAAGTGAAGGCTGAGTAACAATGAGCTTAATTACTTTTTGAGTTCAATCTGTGCTTCTGCCTGAAGTTCTGACTGAGCTACATAAGAACATACGAGTGCTAGATGATAGGAACCAGCCATTATTTTAAAGAGAATTGTAGCGAGAAAACGCAGTCCTGCCCAGTGCCCACCCCACCTCACCCTCCCCCTCCCCCTCACCCCACACTTTTCCTCTCCTGAGATGGACACACGCTGGTACTCCCTCTCCACAACCATATCTCTGTCCTTAGGGAAGTGGTCCAGGGTCATCTCGCTCTGCTCCTTCATGAACCTGGAAAACATATGAGAGAGAGAGGGAGGGAGGGAGGGAGGGAAAGAGAGGGAGATAGAGTGTGGAAAGAGAGAGGGAGGAAGATACAGAGAGGAAAGAGAGTAAAATGGATGAAGAGGGCGTTGTGGACAGTGAGACATTAAGACAGGGAATGTCACACAGACTCAAAGAGATATAAATAGCGAGTATAAGAGGAAAAGTGAGCTAGAGAAAGACTAAAAAAGAGGAAAACAACACTGGATTACAGGTCTCCCTCGCCAGCCCTGGGAGATACCCAGGTTATGCTACTCAAGAAGCTGGCAGCAGTGTCCCCTGGAGGCACAGCCCACCAACGCACAAAAGACTACAGCAGCTCCCAGCATGCCCCAGGCTCTCCAGCACTGCTCAGCAGCACCATAGAGCTGCTCTCTCTGATACACTGCAGACTGCAGCTAGCTCTGGAACTCTGGGATAGAGAACTCTGGCTGAGATGGATCCCCAGGGCCTCCTGCAGCATTCGATACATTAGCATTAGCGTTATGTAGCACACACATCAATGAGGTGATTTGTTACACGGCTGTTGGAAACTAATGATCTAACTGCACAGCTAACTGCATTTCATCCCCAGCTCGGACTACAGTTATTATTATTGTTTATTTATTTTTACCTTAATGCATCAGTAGGTGGCTATTCTCTAAATGACTCAGAACTGGCTGGCAGGACTTAAATATTCAAAACTTTAGCCGAAGGGGAAATGCATGTACCAAGGAGCTGACCTTTATGCATAAATGAGTGGTACATCACGGCCGCTGAAAAGCTTTCTCTGGGCCTTTTCTGGTTCAGGTTCACTTGGGTTCAAATTAAAGTTTTTTTCAAAGGACTTTGAAATCGAGCGCTCAAAAATGAAGTTGAATCTAAAGGTCAGTCGCCTTTTTTTAAACGCCTGAATGGAACAAAAGCTCCCCCCAGCCAGGGGGCTTCAGATTTAATCAAACATAATTGTGTGAGATTAATTTCATAAATGTGCCAATCAAATTGGAGTGTCCAATGAAATCCTGATTTCAAAATGTCAGCTGTCCATTGAAAATGCAGGCAGCGTGCTTGAATGATTAAAAATTGAATCTAAACATTTCCGCGGCCTTCGGTAAGGTCACACACTGTGGTCAGCGCGGTTCTCTCTCTCCTCAGTGCCTTCTGGAGTGTTCCTGGTACGGGCGAGTTAGACGCTATGGGCGGGGCTAAAGAGCTTCCTGCTCACGCTGGGTCTGTGGCTCCTGGCACAGCCCTGATGAGATGGGCCTGGTTAGCGGACACAGAGGCTCACAGCTGGGGTTTCATCTACAGATCAAAAGCTGGCAGGTTTTTTTTTGCTTGAGTGGCAGAAACGCTGGTGCTAATTGCTTCAAACGCAGGCGCCGGCTAGCTCGGCGGAAAGAAAGGGTGCGGCATTTGATTGGGCTGACATTTAGCGGAGGGGCCTGGCACTTCAAAAGCGCTTGAAAGGCCTTGTCTGAAAGAAAAGGAAAACAGGAGAGAAAGAAGAGGAAGAGGCTCACTCACTCCAGGTCTGTAGCACTGTCAATTTTCATGAAGTCCTGCTTGGCTCGCAGCAGGATCTCAGGCTCCAGTCTGGGGGGTGGGGGGGGGGGGTGGGATCAGGGGCGGGGGGCGAGGACGGGGGGGCGGGGCGTGAGGCAGGGCCAAGCAGCACGGAGGGTGGGGTGGGGGGGGGGGGGGCAGTGAGAGGACACATCACACAAAGACAAGGCCCAGAGACAGAGACAGAGACAGAGGAAGGGACACAGAGAGAGAAACACAATCAGACCGTGGCGGTTAAACCCGATTGGTTATGTGGCCAGGAGGCGAAGCCTTGCCAGGCGGGCGCTGGGCATGCTTTGGGTGAGTAGAGCAGGCCGAAAAACAAACTGCCACTCAAGACTCCTCACCCTACCCACACACGCACGCATGCACAGCTGCGCCACCTACTGGCCCATGTCAGGACCTGACATCATGCATCCCAGCAAGAAGCCATCGACTGTGGTGGACCATAGACTGTATCTATATGCTTTATAAAACAAAAACCTCAGTTTCGCATAAAAATACACATACACATTAACCAACTGTTACCACTGACTTTGCTTCCATATTGCTTCAGTTATATTAGTGTACATTCATTTGAGCTTTATCCTATGTGTCTCAGAGGGAGATGCTCTATCCTGTGTGTCTCAGAGGGAGGTGCTCTATCCTGTGTGTCTCAGGGGGAGGTGCTCTGTCAGAGGGAGGTGCTCTATCCTGTGTGTCTCAGGGGGAGGTGCTCTATCCTGTGTGTCTCAGAGGGAGGTGCTCTATCAGAGGGAGGTGGCTCTATCCTATGTGTCTCAGAGGGAGGTGTTCTCTCAGAAGGAGGTGCTCTATCCTGTGTGTCTCAGAAGGAGGTGCTCTATCCTATGTGTCTCAGAGGGAGGTGTTCTCTCAGAAGGAGGTGCTCTCTCTCCCGGTCCCTCAGAGGGAGGTGCTGATCAGCGTCTCTCACTTGACATCCTGGCTGATCTGCCTCTCCAGGCGGTGGCGGCGCTCCTCCAGCTGCTCGATGGGGCTGTCCTCGGGGAACTCATAGGGAGCGCTGCGCATCTCACTCTCCGCCAGGCTGCGCGTGAACAGCTCCTGCAGGCAGGGGGAGGCAGTGAGGGACAGTACACATACACACACACATATACATATACATACACACACACACACACACACACATACATACATATACACACACACACACACACACACACACACACACATACACACACACACACACACATACGCACAGATGCAAACACACATATTCGCACACACGCAGTACTCCTCCTCTTCGCAGGCAATATCGTACATCACAGCAGAAGTGACCTGCACTACAGCGGCTGCACAGACAGACAGGCTGAGAGAGCAGAGGAGAACAGAGCCACAGTATAGAAGCCTGTCGTGCTCATGTTCTTTTCAGTCATAGAAAGGCCCTCTGCTCCAGGGGTGTGCATGGCTGCTCTGATAACCGTATACTGCACATTCAGCTTCCACAGGAAACACAGCACAAAACTGCGTCCAGAATCACACATCACAGGAATACAGCACAAAACTGCGCCCAGAATCACACATCACAGGAATACAGCACAAAACTGCGCCCAGAATCACACATCACAGGAATACAGCACAAAACTGTGCCCAGAATCACACATCACAGGAATACAGCACAAAACTGCGCCCAGAATCACACATCACAGGAATACAGCACAAAACTGCGCCCAGAATCACACATCACAGGAATACAGCACAACTAGGTCCACGATGTCACAAAATAAACTTCTGACTCCGGGTCTTTAGATAAAAACGCTAACCTAAACTGCCATGCTACTGGTCCCACGTTAGATGGCCATTCATATTCATGTGTACATGAAAGGCACTGACGGGGGTCAGATAATATCCGGCGTTGGGAATAGGCCCAGGCCGCTTGAAACACTGCAGCACAGAGTTCTTTCGTGCTGTGTGTTCCTGCAGAATCTTCACAGGAGTTATCGCCCCTGT